>NC_070648.1:0-72500 GCF_947347685.1 Pleuronectes platessa | reverse complement strand
CCGCAGACATTACTGTGTCAAAATCCCAGAGTCTCTTCCGAAGCTTCTTCTGTCCGTCAAGTGGAACTCCAGAGACGAAGTATCACAGGTACGAGACGTTTTAACCGTCAGGACAGGTTCTTTAAACTTGTCCGTCACCTGCTCGTCCTCCCCCTCCTCAGATGTACTGCTTGTTGAAGGAGTGGCCCCTGATGGAGCCGGAGTCCGCTCTGGAGCTGTTGGACTGTAACTTTCCTGACCCGATGATCAGAGAGTTCGCTCTGCGCTGTCTGGTGAAAGGCCTGACGGACGATAAGCTGTCACAGTACCTGCTGCAGCTGGTCCAGGTACGTTTACTCCTCCTGTATAAGATCTGGTTTTAGTGTGTGAGGACATCTAACCTGAGAACAAACCTGAAGCTGTGATCATGTGTCTCCTGGTTCACGGTGGTGAGGCCTCACGAACCTCACTCTGACTTGTTTCGTGATAATTTCTCTTTAACTTGAATCTATCATTTCTTTTCATCTCCCTTTGAAACTTGAGTCTGGACAGAAGCTGAATCAACCAATCAACTTGCTTGATGCATGTGTGATGTGTGCACATCAGCACTTCTGTGACCACCAGTTACCCAGAACACCTTGCTTCATTGTGAGGAGAGGAACAGAAGATGTAGTCACACCATTCATTTTCTTACTCGATGTTCCAGACGTTCCTCTCCACTGCTTTGTCAGCTGGTGTTCAAGGGCCGATTGAGATATGAAGTTCCTCCAGTGAGTTCTGGCTCTTCTTCCAGTTGGACATGCTAAGTAAACGTCCAATGAGAGGCACCCAGGAGGATCTTGATTGGATGCCTGAACCACCTCAGCGTTGGTGTTTAGACGTGAATGAGCAGCTGTTCTACTCTGACCTCTGAATGGCCGACCTCGTTACTCTGATTTCACCCGCTTGTATTTGCGGTCTCAATCTTTCAGTCATTACTCAGAGCTAATGACCACAGATGAGGTTTGGAACATAACTCACAGTCGTGGTACAACAGCTGCATTACTGGAAACACCGCCCTGCCTGAGATCCTGTAACTCCTTCACTTGATTGTAGTGACACTTCGACTCTGTCCTGGCTGTGTCTGTATTAAACCCTAACCCTAACCCTAACCCTAACCCTAACCCTATTGACACAATGCTCACTGCTGATGATTCATGTTTTATTCACCGATGTTTTGTCTGATTCGATGAAACTGAATGTGAGAAAACTCTGCAGGTGTTAAAGTACGAGATGTACCTGGACAATCCTCTTGCACGTTTCCTGATTAAAAAAGCTCTGACCAATCAGAGAATTGGTCACTTTTTCTTCTGGCATCTCAAGTAAGTCACATGACCTCAGGAGTAAAGGGAAGTTTATGTGTTTCCTGTGCAGCTGGTGACTCATTTCCTCGGTGTTCTCAGGTCAGAGATGCACAACAAGACGGTGTCTCGTCGCTTCGGTCTGCTGCTGGAAGCTTTCTGCAGAGCCTGTGGGATGTACCTGAAACATCTGAACAGACAGGTGAGCACACCTGAACACATGAAGTCACTGTTAGCCCTGCTCTGATTGGTCAACGATGGCTCAGTTCTGTTTAAACTATGACTGAATGTGAAGCTTCTGCCAATAACAGTTGTGTGTGAGTTCAGGTGGAGGCCATGGACAAGCTGGTGAACCTGACGGACACATTGAAACAAGAAAAGAAGGACGAGACACAGAAAGTACAAACTGTCTTTCTTTCTCTGTAGAGTTACATGTGTCTGTGAACTGTGATTGGTTAATTGGGATGTATTGCTGTGCTGTGATTGGTTGTCAGACCCAGATGAAGTTCCTGGTCGAACACATGTCTCGACCTGATTACATGGAGGCTCTGCAGGGATTTGTGTCTCCTCTGAACCCTGTTCACCAGTTGGGAAACCTCAGGTAAACAACTAACAAAAGAAATAATAAACACCCAACCAAGAACCAAACAAAAAAACAACAAGCCAACAAGGAAACCAACCAACTAACCAAAGAACTAACATGTCTACAGAGGGTTTTTGGACGTCCTACTCGTCTTGACGTGCAGTGTGAAATGTGGACGTCAAGAATTCATGATAATCCGACTTGAACAGTTTTATTAGTTTAAATCAACAGAAATGTTCTGAAGTGTCTTTTCTCATTGAAGTTGAGACCTTATGATGTTATTGAGAATATAAAACGATAGAATGTGAGTGATGAACGTATCCACACGTCACAAACATATGACCTGTCATCAGAAGTCAAAGGTCAAATAAAGTGTGTGTGTCTTTAGGCTGGAGGAGTGTCGGATCATGTCCTCAGCAAAGCGCCCCCTGTGGTTGAACTGGGAGAACCCTGATATCATGTCCGAGCTGCTTTTCACCAACAACGAAATCATCTTTAAGAATGGAGACGGTATTTTGCCCTGCTAACAATTACTCTTCCTTCAATGGTGAATGCTAATGTTGTGAGTGCAGAATGCTGCAGGGGGTTGTGGGTAATGGAGTTTCTGGTCTGTGTGCTTCAGACCTGCGTCAGGACATGTTGACTCTGCAGATCATTAAGATCATGGAGAACATCTGGCAGAATCAGGGCCTGGACCTGCGGTGAGAAACTGTGACATCATCACTGATTGTGACATCATCACCCACCTGGCTAACTGTGTGTGTGTGTGTGTGTGTGTGTGTGTGTGTGTGTGTGTGTGTGTGTGTGTGTGTGTGTGTGTCTCTCAGCATGCTGCCGTACGGCTGCCTGTCCATTGGAGACTGTGTCGGTCTGATCGAGGTGGTGAAGAACAGTTTCACCATCATGCAGATCCAGTGTAAAGGAGGCCTGAAGGGGGCGCTGCAGTTCAACTCCAACACGCTGCACCACTGGATCAAAGACAAGAACCGAGGAGAGGCGTCAGTACCTGTCTGTCTGTCTGCGCTCTGATCATCTGCCTGTCTGTCTCTCTGTCTCATCACCTGTTTGTCTTTCAGGTATGACCGAGCCATCGACCTCTTCACCAGGTCGTGTGCAGGTTACTGTGTGGCCACCTTCATCCTGGGAATCGGAGACAGACACAACTCCAACATCATGGTGAAGGAGAACGGACAGGTGAGAGACAGACAGCTGAGACACAGACAGACACATAGGTGAGAGACAGACAGCTGAGACACAGACAGACACATAGGTGAGAGACAGACAGCTGAGACACAGACAGACACATAGGTGAGAGACAGACAGCTGAGACACAGAGAGACAGACAGACACTAAGGTGAAAGACAGACAGGTGAGAGACAGACAGCTGAGACACAGACAGACACAAAGGTGAGAGACAGACAGCTGAGACACAGAGAGACAGACAGACACTAAGGTGAAAGACGGACAGGTGAGAGACAGACAGCTGAGACACAGACAGACACATAGGTGAGAGACAGACAGCTGAGACACAGACAGACACATAGGTGAGAGACAGACACATAGTTAAGAGACAGACACAACTCCAACATCATGGTGAAGGAGAACGGACAGGTAAGAGACAGACAGCTGAGACACAGACAGACACATAGGTGAGAGACAGACAGCTGAGACACAGACAGACACATAGGTGAGAGACAGACACATAGTTAAGAGACAGACACAACTCCAACATCATGGTGAAGGAGAACGGACAGGTAAGAGACAGACAGCTGAGACACAGACAGACAGACAGATACACAGGTGAGAGACAGACACGTGTCACAAGTTACTTCAGAAATGCTTTCAAAAACCTGACATATCTTCCTCTTATTCTGTTCTTTCTACTCCTCTTCCTCCTCCTCCTCCTCCTATTTCTCGTCTTCTTCTTCTTTCTACTCCTCTTCCTCCTCCTCCAGCTGTTCCACATTGACTTCGGTCACTTCCTGGATCATAAGAAGAAGAAGTTTGGGTATAAGCGGGAGCGTGTCCCCTTCGTCCTGACGCAGGACTTCCTCATCGTCATCAGTAAAGGAATCCAGGAGTCGACAAAGACCAAGGAGTTCGACAGGTGTCGCCTGCACCTCTTCTGTCTGATGGTCCTGCTGTCTCACTCTCTGCCCGTCTCACTCTTTGTGTATCTGTCTCTCTGCCTGTGTGTCTCAGGTTTCAGGAAATGTGTTACAAAGCTTATCTCGCCATCCGTCAGCACGCCAGCCTCTTCATCAACCTCTTCTCCCTCCTCCTCGGCTGCGGGATGCCTGAGCTGCAGAGCTTTGATGACATCGCCTACCTGAGGAAGACCCTCGCTCTGGGTGAGAGAGAGAGAGAGAGAGACAGGGAGAGAGAGAGAGAGAGAGAGAGAGAGAGAGAGAGAGAGAGAGAGAGAGAGAGAGAGAGAGAGAGAGAGAGAGAGAGAGAGACACACACACAGAGAGAGAGAAGGAAAGAGAGAGAGAGAGAGTGAGAGTGTGAGAGAGAGAGAGAGAGAGAGAGAGAGAGAGAGAGACAGGGAGAGAGAGAGAGAGAGAGAGAGAGAGAGAGAGAGAGAGAGGGACCCAGTTTGTGGTATTCTGTCTCTTGCTCTAACACTTGCCTGTCTTTCAGAGAAGAGCCAGCAGGAGGCGCTGGAGTATTTCACCAAGCAGATGAACGATGCTCATCACGGAGGCTGGAGCACGAAGATGGACTGGATCTTCCACACCATCAGACACATGCCCAACGAACACTGAGTGTACATGTGTGTGTATATAATGTTAATTTATATACAACATACACTCATACGACACGTTACTGCACTATCGTCTTTGACGGTTATGAAACGTGATGAAGTTCAAACGTCACAATGATGTCTTGGTAGGATGGTTGTCATGGCAACGTGAATCTCAGGGTAGGAGGCGTGGCTAAAGACGGGGGGGGGATTTGACGTCTCAGTCGGTGCCACAGTTAGCATGTTAGCTCTGCTAGCTCAACACAGAGAGGTTTTTTAGCTGTAGCGTATGAATCAATCTTTATTGAGAAACTGTGACTTTATGAACCAGCTTTATTGAAACCAGCAGAATGAACACTGGTCACTTTCAGAGCAATATTACCCCAGTTACTGATCAATATTTACGACAATCAGGAGTTGTGACCAATAGGAAAGCAGTGTTGAACAGCTGTGGGCGGAGACAATATGATGAGGTCAGACCAAACTCACCAATTTCTAATCTGTCTCCCGCTGCTCAACTTAAATTCATGTGTTCAGTAAATATTTTTCTTCAAATTATGACTTTTTCACAAAACTTTAATCGTTAATTATCAAAAATTTGTCAAATTTTCTCTCAAAACTTTATTTCAAATTAAACATTTTATTTAGAAAGATTTCTTGTCTCAAAAACTTTTTTTTCTTTAATTACTGATTGATATTTGAAATATTTTTCATAAATTATGGTATTTATATAATTTCCTAATATCTTTATAAAATCTGAGAACTTTATTATCTATAAAATAAGTTTCTCAACAGATTACTTCATATTTTGGTAAGTTTTGACTGAATCAACATATCGTTGAGTTTTATCAGGGATCAGAGTCTAACGACAATCACGACCAATCAGCTGCTTGTTATTCTTCTGATAAGCAATGCTAGGCTAGTTAGCACTGGTGCACTCTAATTCACAGGTTTGTTAGCTAAACTATTGCACTGGAACAATGAATAGTAGTAAGTAGCTTTGGAGAGCGTAGCATAGAATAACTGGTTCCCTGCCCTATCAGCCTTTGGGGGTGGGGCCAGTTTGAGGTTTGTTTCTGCTCAGGTCAGAGGTCAGTATATGCCCCGCCCACTCTGTCAGTAACCATGACACTAGATTCAGCAACCTGAGCCATGCGGATCCACTTATTGATTAATGACATCATCAACTGTTTCTCATAGTGACTGAAGTGAGCAGATATGATGTGTTTGTTTCCATGTGATCAATATCGTTGATTGTTTTGTAAACTGATGAATTGATGATTGATGTAATGAACAAGGAACGTTTCTTAATGTCTACTGATGATTTGTTATAACTACTGATGATTTGTTATAACTACTGATGCTGTTGGATCCTCACTGAGGAGATTTTATTCAAAAGATATAAAATATAAAACTAATTCTGTTTGTCTCAACTCAGCTGATTTTCATTCTTTAATCTCTGCTGCCATCTACTGTGTCAAACAGGAAATACACATGTTCCCACACGAAACACTAATAGTCCCGAGCAGGCCTCCGTATTTACTGTTTCAAAATATCGCTCAGTTTTAGAAACGCGATTCAAAACCACTACGTTTGTCCTTTGTCTCTTTCCGTTGACTTTTGCTGCACATGCGCAGTGACGGCAGCGTTCAGCTCGACAGCCGCATGAGGAGGAAGAAAAGGAGGAAAACAAAGTGGAAGATTTAAAGTTTACAGAAAATTAAAGTGAGAATAACGAGGAGAGAAGCTGACGCAGAAGAGATGAACCTGCTCGAGCGGTAAGATTCACAGAGAACCGGAAGTTCAGCGGTGATGTAGCACATCGCTCCTAGCTAACAGTTAGCATCGACGGTAACTCAGAATCACCGACACAGTCCGAGTGGATCTAAACACTTTATAAACGAATTAGACATTTATAAACTTATATCTGAATCTAAACTAAAGATCCGCAAGTAGATGTTATTAGTCAGAGTCTAAATAACGTTTATTTGACTGTTTAATAACTGCAGTTGTTATCAGTCAGTTTAAATAAAGTTTATTTGACTATGTATATTTTACAATGCTTGTCTTTGTGTATATTCACGTGTATTCATGTTCTATATAAATGTTTTAATTTGTACTTATTTGTACTTATGTGTATATTTTTTAAATCGGTCTCTCTCTCTCTCTCTGTTTATATATATATATATATATAAAAACACTTTAGTATGTGCAGACTACTTCACATGTTTGTTTCCACACATGCTTCTAACACGTATTCGTCACAGAACCTGGAACATGAATATTTGAATGTTGATGTCACTTCCTGTTTATGAATCAGAGACGAGGACGACCAGGGGCTTTCTGAGAGTCTCCATGACGACGGCACCAACAACAACCACAACCGACACAAGGTTTGGATTTTAGTCTGAGTGTGTGTCTGTCTGCGTGTGTGTGGGTACGTGTGTCCCTGTGTGTTTGTGGGTCTGTGTGGGTCTGTGTGTGTGTACCTGCTTGTGTGTGTCATCATTACACAGTCTGTCATCATGAATCAAGGAGTAAAGATTTGAATAATAATCAATATAAAATCAAGAGCTAATCAATACGTTGTCTTCACTCCAGTGACATCATGTCTCCTTACATCTCGTTGTCGTCTACACAACATCTCATCTACACAACATCTCAACAACCAGTGAATTTCATTTGGTCTCAAAAGGAAGCGATTGGATTTTGGTGGTTTCTCGTAAACATTTATCTGCAAGTAGTTGTAACTTCAGGTCTGTCCATCTGTTCATTTATGAAGCACAAGTGATAATGAATCAGATTCACCTGCTTGGTGCAAGTTAAAGTAACAACTGGTGCAGTGCAGAAGCAAAATCAAGACCACCCCCAAAAGGGAATGGATCTGCATGTGGAGGCTACAGACAGCTGCTCTCTCCTGTTCTGCTAGTGTCCTTGTCACGACTGGTAGCATGAGGTGCTAACTGCTCCCTGATCAGTTCTCTGAAGAGTCTGGAGAAGCTGTTAAAACATTATGCTGCCTGTTACATCATCCACTAGACCGGTTTGGTGTTTTGTCACTGAGGATCTGGGGATGTATCCTTGGAGGGTGTCACAGACCTCCATGTCATAGCCCATGGTACCTTGACAGGTAACGGCAGATTGTCAGACCTACAGCTGGTGCAGTGGACCCTGGGTTCCTCCTGGTGCTGTGGACCCTGGGTTCCTCCTGGTGCTGTGGACCCTGGGTTCCTCCTGGTGTAGGACAATGCCCGGCCTCATGTGGCCAGATTCAAGATTCAAGATTTTTATTATCAATTGCACAACAATAACATTAAGTAGTCGCTGGCAATGAAATGCTTGAGTCACAGGTTCTCTTCTAGCAATGCTCAAGTAATTACCACCAAAAAAAATCTAATAGAAATAGTATAAAATAGAATAAAATAGAATATCAACATTTAAAATAAAAAATAAAATATATTTATCTAAATATATATATTTACAGATGAAGAGAGAAATAAAATAAAACAACAATAGTGCAAATATGTCACAGTGCTGGTTTGGTGGAGTTATTGCAGTTCAGAGGAGTTTAAGAGTCTTATGTCCTGGGGGATGAAACTGTCTCTGAGGTGCTGCCGGCCCGGTGCTGCGGTACCGTCGGCCAGACGGCAGCAGGAGAACAGTTCATGTCTGGGATGATGGAGGTCTTTAATGATCCGGCTGCTCTTCTTCCTGCACCGCTGGGTGTAGAGGTCCTCCATGGATGGTAGCTCTGTCCTGGTGATGTGCTGGGCAGACTGCACCACCCTCTGTAGAGCCTCACGGTTCAGGGCGGTGCAGCTGCCAGTCAGGAGGCTCTCTGTGGTGCACCTGTATCCTGGAGTCCATGTGGAGCCTCCACAGCCTGAAGGTCTTCCTGATGGAGTCTGTGTGATGGGTCCAGGTCAGGTCATCAGTGATGTGGACCCAGAGGAACCTGAAGCTGCTGACTCGCTCCAGTCCCGTTGATGGAGAGGGGGGCGTGTTCTTCTCCTCCTCTCTTCCTGTAGTCCACGATCAGCTCCTTCGTTTTGCTGACGTTGAGATGGAGGTTGTTGTCCTGGCACCAAGATGTCAGGGCTCTGACCTCCTCTCTGTAGACCTTCTCCTCGTGGCCGGGGATCAGGCCCATGATGGTGGTGTCATCAGCAGACTGGACGATGGTGTTGGAGCTGTGGGGGGGGGCACGCAGTCATGTGTGAACAGGGAGGACAGGAGAGGACTGAGGACCACCGGTGTTGAGAGTCAGGGTGGAGGACGTGGTGCTGCCGCTCCGCACCGCCTGTGGTCTGCCCGTCAGGAGGTTCAGGATCCAATCACAGAGGCCGATGTTGAGCCCAAGGTCTCTGAGCCTGGTGACGAGCTTCAGGGACATGATGGTGTTGAAGCTGAACTGAAGTCGATGAAGAGAATCCTCACATATGTGTCCCTCTGGTCCAGGTGGGACAGGGCAGTGTGGGGGAGGGGGGGGGGGGGGGAGGGCATCTGCAGTCGACCTATTTGACCTGTAGGCAAACTGAAGAGGGTCCAGAGAGTCAGGGAGGGAGGAGGTGATGAAGGGAGGGAGGAGGTGATGGAGGGAGGGAGGAGGTGATGAAGGGAGGGAGGAGGTGATGGAGGGAGGGAGGAGGTGATGTAGGGAGGGAGGAGGTGATGTAGGCAGGAAGGAGGTGATGAAGGGAGGGAGGAGGTGATGAAGGGAGGGAGGAGGTGATGGAGGGAGGGAGGAGGTGATGAAGGGAGGGAGGAGGTGATGGAGGGAGGGAGGAGGTGATGTAGGGAGGGAGGAGGTGATGGAGGGAGGGAGGAGGTGATGAAGGGAGGGAGGAGGTGATTAGGGCTGCCGTGATTCGTCGACGTCATCGATTACGTCGACGCGGAAAATGCGTCGACGCATTTTTTTTAAAAAAATTATGAATTTAACTTTTCGATTTCTAAAAGATTTCATTTCAATTCATTATAACAAATGTTCTTCTTTCAATATCCCTACGTAATTGCTGCTGGCATTACGTCAGTCGTTTTCGGCACCAGAGTCCGACTTGGTTCCGAAACGTTTCCAAAGACCCAAAGCTTCAAAAGTCTGGGAGTACTTCAACGCATCACCAAACGATAAGGTGGTTTGTAGACTGTGCAAACTTTCGATGGCATACCACAAAAGCACCGGCGCTGTGCACGAGCACCTGAAGAGAAAACACACCGGCGCTATTCTGGAGATGGACCGCCAGAAAAGGCAAAACCACCGTAAGTCGACTTTCACCGATGTCATTGGCCGATGTTTGTACATTTGTATTTGTGGTTAAACCGCTGGGCACGTGCCGCGGCTGGGGGAGCAGTCGCCCCGGGCGCTCTCCCCTCCGCAGCGCCGGAGGCTCGATGTGCGGCCCGCCTCAAGTTTTTTTTTTTGGGGGGGGGGGTCCTCGTTCACGGCAAGGTTTCCCTCTCTGGCTGTTCTGGCAAAGACTTATTTGTGTGTACCTGCCACATCAACACCTTCCGAGCGTCTCTTCTCCGCAGCTGGAAACATAGTTTCCAAGAAAAGAGCTAGCCTGAGTCCAGAGCATGTGGACATGCTGACATTCCTACATTATAACACACATGTCTAACTGACGTTAGAGTCGGATTTTGAGCTGGACACCATTCTTTATTATACTTTAAACATGTTGCACTTTGTTTAGTATGCAGACGTAACTTTTTTATTTTGATAAGGGGTTAAACTTTGATATCTTTTTGAGTTGCACTGCTGACTTAACTTATAAGCCCTCTTTTTTATTTATTTTTATCACGTTGGAGTTGCTAGTTTAAACCTACAGTTTTGCACTTTGATATTTGAGCCTGTTTACATTTTGTTTTGTGCTGCATTATATGATGACATACAGTTCGTTGTCAAAATAAAGTTAACTGAAATGAAATGGTCAATTTGATTTTTTCCGAGGAAAATTAGTCGTTTAGATTAATCGACTAATCGATAAAATAGTCGTCAGATTAATCGATAGAAAAATAGTCGTTAGTGGCAGCCCTAGAGGTGATGGAGGGAGGGAGGAGGTGATGGAGGGAGGGAGGAGGTGATGAAGGGAGGGAGGATGGAGGGAGGGAGGAGGTGATGGAGGGAGGGAGGAGGTGATGGAGGGAGGGAGGAGGTGATGAAGGGAGTGAGGATGGAGGGAGGGAGGAGGTGATGGAGGGAGGGAGGAGGTGATGGAGGGAGGGAGGAGGTGATGAAAGGAGGGAGGAGGTGATGAAAGGAGGGAGGAGGTGATGAAGGGAGGGAGGATGGAGGGAGGGAGGAGGTGATGGAGGGAGGGAGGAGGTGATGAAGGGAGGGAGGAGGTGATGAAGGGAGGGAGGAGGTGATGGAGGGAGGGAGGAGGTGATGAATGGAGGGAGGAGGTGATGAAGGGTTGGACCAGCCGCTCGAAGCTTCATGATGATGGAGGTGAGTGCTACTGGGCGGTAGTCATTCAGGCAGAGGAGTTTAGTTTTCTTGGGAACAGGGACAATGATGTCTTCTTGAGACATGTGAGGACAACAGACTGGAGCAGAGACAGGTTGAAGATGTCTGTGAACACATCAGCTGATCTGCACACACCTTGAGAGCTCGGCCAGGGGTCCCATCATGTCCAGGTGCATGGTGGGGGTTGATCCGGTTGAGAGATTTCCACACGTCTGCCCTGGATATGACGGGGGGGGCAGCGGTCCTCCAGGTTCTCTTCGATCTCCACAGTCTGGGAGTTACTCTCAAAGCATAACAAGTGTTCAGATCCTCTGGGAGAGATGCAGACACTACATCAGAACTACTGGTTTTTGACTTTGTAGTCTGTGATGGTTCTCAGTCCGGCCCACATGTTCCTGGTAGTGGAGCCCTTGTACTGGGACTCCACTTTGTGTGTCGCTGGTTCATTGATGACAAAGGCATTGATGCCATTGACTGGCCCTCTCATTCCCCTGACCTTAAACCAGTTGAGCACCTATGGGACGTGATGTATCGGTGCATCCAACGGTACCACCACAGACTGTGCAGGAGCTCTCTGATGAACCTCATAGAAAAGAAGTGCTGCTAATGGATGAACTGTCAGAATGTGTGTGAAGGTCGAACTGTAAAGAGCTTTGAGTGTCATCAAGACTAGAAAAGATCTTTATTAATACAAACCATGTCTGTCTGTCTGTCTGTCTCTCTCTCTCTCTCTCTCTCTCCCCCCCCCCATCTGTCTGTCTGTCAGACGGTGAGTCCAGCTGCAGGTGAACATCCTCTTCAGTACAACTACACCTTCTGGTTCAGTAGAAGAACTCCCAGTCGTCCAGCCAGTTCACAGAGCTACGAACAAAACATCAGGCAGATCGGAACTGTGGCATCGGTACACACACACACACACACACACACACACAGACACACACACACACACACACACACACACACACACACACACACGATGGTACAAACCCAGAACCACAAGAATCTTATCGCGTTTGAGAAAATTATCTTTGAAGAAATTCAGTATTTTCTTTCTGTATCAATGAGTGAATTTACTGATTCAGAACAATGAAAGAGTTTTTTTGGTCATCATGATATAATCAGATCGGTAGATCAATAATCAGTGTAATGCCCCCTGCTGGAGACTGTATGCATTGAAGTGTATTTTTCAAACACATTTACATTGTCATGTTGTGTGTTTGGTCACAAACAGACCTGGTCACTGATGATCAGTACGCACACTGTACTGTGTGTGTTTGTGTTGTTCAGGTGGAGCAGTTCTGGAAGTTTTACAGTCACCTCGTGCGACCAGGTGATCTGAGTGGACACAGCGACTTCCACTTGTTCAAGGAGGGAATCAAACCCATGTGGGAGGTAAGATTACACCACCTTCTAATCAATAACACGGACCTGATAACTGATGATCCATAATCCATTTGAACTAGTGTGGAGTACTGTAGTACTGTGGAGTACTGTAGTACTGTGGAGTACTGATGCTGTTAGTGATGCCATCATCACGTTACCAATGCAACCAGAAGAAGCTTCATTCATTTCCTGCATTCAAGCAGAAAGACTTCTACCGTGGTCAGATCAACAGGACCGCCTCTGTGTCGCTGATGCATTGTGGGATAAGTTTGTCTCCTCCCCCCCCCCAGGATGATTGTAACCGCAGCGGAGGAAAGTGGATCATTCGTCTGAGAAAAGGTCTCGCCAGTCGCTTCTGGGAAAACATCATCCTTGCTATGGTGGGCGAGCAGTTCATGGTGGGAGAGGAGGTCTGTGGAGCCGTGGTCTCTATACGCTTCCAGGTAAACTACTGCAGGAAGGGGCAGCCTTTAGCCCCCCCCCCCCCGTTGAGGCTAGGTCTCACCCATAGTGGCTGGGTTCGAGTCCCACCCGCGGGTTAGGGTTAGGGTTAGTCTTCCCCCACTCTCTGTCTGCTATATTATACTAGTATTGTAGTACTACACTGACAGTCAGGTGTCGAGTTGGACCTGATCTCAGACCTGTCTGTCTCTCACCTGTCTGTCTCCCATCTGTCTGTCCTTCAGGAGGACATCTTGTCGATCTGGAACAAAACGTCTAACGATCAGACGACGACGTCCAGAATCCGAGACACGTTGAGACGAGTCCTGAACCTTCCAGCCAACACCATCATGGAGTATAAGACTCACAACGACAGCCTCAGGTGGGAGTCAGAGTCACAGAAGCTCTTATTGATGTTAGTGATGATAGTTTATAAACATGAAGATTTAAAACGACAGAAAAACTTCTGTGATCATTAAAGACACAAAGTCACGGCTGTTGAGACCACCTCGTACTGATTCATGTGTTTGTGTTTCAGGGACAACTCGAGCTTCAGAAACACAAAGATTTCCCTCTGAAGACGTGTGTGTGTGTGTGTGTGTGTGTGTGTGTGTGTGTGTGTGTGTGTGTGTGTGTGTGTGTGTGTGTGTGTGTGTGTGTGTGTGTGTGTGTGTGTGTGTGTGTGTGTGTGTGTGTGTGTGTGTGTGTGTGTGACCTCAAAATAGTTTGTTTTGAACATACATATGTAAATGACCTGAGAAATAAAAAACAATATGAAACAATGTGTCATGTCCATGAATCCAATCATCAATACATGATAATCAGGTTCATTCATTAGTTACAGTAAGTAATTACAGGTTAGTTCTAACCGGTCAGTTTAGGGGGGTTGGTCTAATCCTGCCTCTATTCTTGGCTCTAGTCCAACTGAGCTCTGAGGATCAAACTAATCCACATCAGGATTAACTGAGCCAGCAACTAAACACTGTCACACACACACACACACACACTGACACACGTACACACTGACACACACACTTACAGTGATACAAATAAATTGTACGTTATTCAGATTAAAGTAGTTGGTTTTGATTAATTGGTTGTATTTAATCCGATTTAATTGTTTTACATTGTCAATATATAATCTAATATATTGTATATAATCGGTGTATCAGTTTAGTGTGTTGTTGATTTTTGTAGTTTTTCTTCTCGTGTTGACAAACAAACTGAAAATTGATAAACAAATACAATTTGATTTGATATGAAAAGTGACTGATTGATTCTTCTGCTGTGACATCAGTCAGAGATGGATCAGGTTAGAAGTTGAGACCTTCACACACCTGGACACATGAACACAAAGTGATCATCTCATTACATAATGAAGCCAAACGTCCTCCTGAACCTTTAACTAGATTAAACTAAATCTCTCTCTCTCTCTCTAACTGTGTTTCTCTGTCTGTCTATCTCTCTCTCCCCTCCCACCCCTCTCTCTCTCTCTCTCTCCCCCCCCTCTCTCTCTCCCTCTCTCTATCTCTCCCTCCCTCTCTCCCTACTCCCTCTCTCTCTCCCTCTCTCTATCTCTCCCTCCCTCTCTCTCCCTACTTCCTCTCTCTCTCGCTGTTTCCCTCCCCCTCTCTCTCTCTCTCTCTCTCTCTCTCTCTATCTCTCCCTCCCTCTCTCTCTCTCTCTCTATCTCTCCCTCCCTCTCTCTCTCTCTCTCGTTTAACCCGACATCATTTCTCTTCGTTGAAAGTTTTTTTTCCGTTTCAGATGAAACTGAAGTTTTTTCTGTGGACACATGAATCTATGAGGTAAAATTGTGTGTGTATGTGTGTGTGTGTATGTGTTGCTGTGACTTCTTATTTAAACTAGTTATGTAGCCAGTTATTTTAACCAGTAACCTTAACCCTGCTGATCTTAGGAAGTTAATCAGAGGCTTCATTGATCAGATTGATCAGTTTGTGATTGAGTATCCTGCAGTCAGCTGATGTGATGTCATCAGATCATAACAAGCTCTAAATTTACTAAATATTAATTGAATCAGTGTCACAGTGAAGCTGATGGCTGATTGGTCAAAGTAAATGTAACCGTACTTAATTTTACATGTTTTTACAGAAAGATAGAAACCCTTGTTTGTTAATGTTTTATATTTAATTTATTAGTTTTGATGTTTCAGCAAAAATCTCCAGTGAAAACTCAGCATCACTTTTTATGGTTTAAAACATTGGAGCTGGTTTATCTGGTTTCTGGATCTGGTCCTGATCTCTGGTCCAACCGATGTATCATGTCATCAGTCAGGTGTATAACACCATCAGTTGGATTAATGATGTCATCAGGCAGGTTTATGACATCATCAGTTGGATTAATGATGTCATCAGGCAGGTTTATGACATCATCAGTTGGATTAATGATGTCATCAGGCAGGTTTGTGATGTTACTTCGTGGTCGTGCTGTCAGCGTCTCAGAGTGCTGAAGACATTTAGTCTTTGTCAGCTTGTGTTAAGAGCGTTAGCATTGATGCTATACTTAGCCTTCTTAGCGCTCCTTAGCGCTAGCCTGAAGTATTAAAGGTCAAAGGTCACAGCAATCAGCTGGGTTCAATCACTGGACGGCCAGAGACGACGTGTTGGGGAAACATATCTGTCATGAAAATATATAGATATAATCTATTTGTGGTTTAATATACATTCTCTGTATAATATATATATATATATTGAATATTTTATATAATCAAATGGAATTTAATTGAATACATTTGCCAGATTATATGTATATTAAACCTCAAAGTAGTGTGGTTTAGCTCTGACTAGCTATAATAAAAACAATAACTGTGATAATTATAGATGTAAATATGTTAATAATGAGCTACAATTCATATAATAATAATCATAATAATTGTATTCATAATTATTATTATTATATTAACAACAATATAATATTAACAACAATAGTCCTTTTCTAAATCGGCAATTCTGGAGTCAGAAAGAGAGCTGCAGCATGGTTTAGAGTTTTAGTTTAAAATCCTGAGTCTTTTTATTTTAAAAGCATTCTCCTTCTCATTTTGAATCAGAACTTCATTCTGGTTTTCGATGTGTTGCTCGTTCAGAATCAAATGATAAGTTTCATCAGAGAGATGATGACGCTCATGTTGCTATGGAAACCCAAAAAGTAAAAGTGATAAAATGTTTATGTTTTTTTTCCAGATTGTCAGGATGTGGCTTCCTCTGAGGTTGCTATGTGCGTGTCTTTGGTTGCTAAGCATTTCGGAAGTTTGGGCGGCGACTTTCAAACTGGCTCTGATTGGTCCGTGGTCATGTGACCCCATGTTCTCTCGGGCCATGCCCACGGCGGCAGCTAACCTGGCGCTGTCACGGCTACGCAGCGACAGCAGCCTGAGCCGAGGCTACTGGTACGACGTGAAGCTGCTGGATGAAGACTGCTCCACCTCCAAAGGTTTGTCCACAATCAGCTCTGTGTTATTTTAATAAATGAATGAGAAACTTAGTTTTCAAATGCATAGTTTTTACGTTGCTGAATTCTGTTTACATTTTTATATGTAACTTTCGTTATGATTGAACTTTTTCTGGTTTTATCTCAGCTCTGACAGAACTTGGAGAGATGGAGGGTTATGGCCACGCCTACATTGGACCATTTAACCCCGCCCTCTGTCACACGGCATCCTTATTGGCTGAGCACTGGGAGGTGGGGCTTGCATCTCCCGGCTGTCTAGATGCTAATTGGCCGAATCTGCCGCCCATCACTCCTCCCAGCCGGATTCTGTTCACCGTGCTCAAGTCCTTCCAATGGGCGCATGTCGGGATTATCTCAGGTGACAAATGACATCATATGGTGGGAGTGGTCTCGTTTCAGTTTCGCTTCATATAAATGAATTAATAAAAAATTATTACATTTATTGTAAAATATTTTTACTTGATAAAGGTTTGGTTAATATTTATACTTGTTTATATTATTTATATTGTGTGTATATGATCGTTTGAATACACACTTTATATAATGAAGATCTGAGGTAATTTAAATAAGGTTTACAGTAGTAAAACATAGTTTTCACAGGGTTTAACTTTAACTTCATTTTTTAATATGAAATTGAATTTACTTATTTACATGTTTTTGTCGAAGAAGAGAAAAATAAAGAAATAAATATACTACAAACAATCCAGTGATATGATAATTCGATATTATAATATCTAAATGAGTAAATGTTGTGTTGTATTAACATTACTTTAAGTATATATTATATTAAATTTTTAAACATTTTATAACATCAATATATATATATTCTGTATACTTTTGTAAAATCATTATTATGAACATAAAAACAAAGATTTCCATCAATAAAAGAAGTTTAATTTGTGTTTGCTTCTCCTCTTCATCGTCTTCATCAGCTCGTTCCAGCCTATGGGAGAGCACCGGGCAGGAAGTGGCCTCTGCACTCCGGGCCATGGGCCTCCCGATTGGCCCAGTGGTTACCATGGAAACGAGGAACCAAGGAGCTCGTGAGGCTTTGAAAGAGATCAAAGAGGCCGACAAGGTCAAAGGTCAGAACTGAAAGATCATATATAAACAGAGACTGTAGATGCTGCTAATTAACCTCACATCATCAGGTTCTACATAATATTCTTATTGTTTTGAATTATTATCTATAATCATAGATGAATCATGAATGAGTTGAAAATCTAAAGTTAAATATCAACATCAGGTTCTGTAGAAAAACATCAGATAACATGTTTAACTGTTTTATTTTTATTATTCATATCAGCAATGTTTTATTGTCTAATAATCAGTCGATTGTTCAGTGAATCATTTCTAATGTGAGACATTAATCTTTATTGCCAATTCATTTCCAGTCAATGAACTCATCAATTAAAGTGTTGATTTTGGTTGTATAGTTTAGGGTCATGTGGAGATGATAGGGTTTATTGATGATCCAGAACACGCTGAAGAACGTTAAAAATAATGAAAAGGTTAAAAATGTTTAATTAAAATCCTCAACAAACAAAAACTAACAACAGACCAAGTAGCCTCCTCTTTTAGTATCGAGGATAGAGTCAAATAATATTACTAATGTATAACAATAATTCTTATAAAACAGATAATGATTAAATTTATTTAATATTAAACTTAAAAAAAAAAATTAAGAATTCATTTGAGTTCCCACACCAATTTAAAGTCAAGTAAATAAAGTAGATTTAGAGTAAAAGTTTTATTTCTGTCACAGTTAAATCCGGAAACATTAAAAACTATTGTTATTGTTTCTGTTGCAGTTGTGATCATGTGCATGAGCTCTCTTCTGATTGGTGGAGAGGATCAGAGAGAGCTCCTATTGGCTGCTCTGGACATGGGGATGGTTTCTGATGGTTATGTGTTTATACCGTACGACACTTTGCTGTACGCCATGCCGTACCAGGTGAGTGATTGACAGGTGACAACTTCAATCAAAACAGGTCAATAACTTATCAATGTTATACTAAAGTGATCAATCAACTATAAGAGCACTCAGAGAGTTTATATCTCTGTTAAGGCTTTGAATGTGTGTATGTGTGTGTGTGTGTGTGTGTGTGTGTGTATTAAGAAACTCTTGAGTCAAATTTTTTCAATTTGTCTTTTAAATGTGTTTAAATGTTTGAAACTTAGTTCTGATTGGTTCCTTTTGTGTTTTCTTGGTCATCAGGACACAGTGTTCCCTCAGCTGACCAACAACACGCAGCTGCGTCACGCCTACAGCTCCGTCCTGACTGTCACTATCGCGTCCGACCAGAGTTTCTACGAAGCTTTCCGTGAGGCTCAAATCAGCCGAGAGATCCGGTCAGCTGTCTCTGCAACAGAGGTAAACAAACAACACAAATACACAACTTCTACTACAAAACATGAGGGTGGAGATGTTAGGTGTATAAGTTGGATCAACTAAAATGATTTCATTCCTAATTTTTGACTCAACTAGTTAAGCAGTAAAAAACTATTTTAGAACCTCTGATGATTTCAGTTTACATGTAAAGAAGAAAGGAACTTAATGTGTCATCATTGGCGTGAGTTAGCATGAGTTAGCGTGAGTTAGCCTGAATTAGCGTGAGTTAGCTTGAGTTAGCATGAGTTAGCTTGACAACGAGACGTTGAAGTTGTGTCACAGGATTTCAGTATAAAATCACCAGATGAAGTTCGGTCTTGAATGTTTTCCGCAGGTTTCTCCGATGTTCGGAACCATCTTCAACATGGTGTATTTCGTTGCTAAGGCGGTGGAGGAGCGTCGTCAGGCAGGAGGTGGGCACTGGGTGACGGGTGACCACCTCATCCAATCAGATGGAGGCTTTGATTTCAAAGGCTTTAATCAGGTCAGACATTAAAACAGACGTGAAGTAAAAAGTAGTTTGATGCCGAGACTAAATGAAAACAAATGAATTAAAGATATGGTCTTTAAAAACCACGAATCAGATTTTACAGTCGACATTAGCGACTTTCACTCAACAGATGAATCTCGTAGATTAAAAACAGTAATAGATAATTAATAGATAATAGAAAGAAGTTCATAGATCATCTAGGACTTCTGACTGTACGAATATGATGATGGTCTGGCCCTGATCTTGATCCTGGTCAGATGACATCATCACCTTCCTCTGTTTAACATGTTGTTTTTCTTAGGTTTTATATGGAGGTAAAAAGGGGCGTGGCCTGCAGGCCAGGTACGTGGTGCTGGACAGCGATGGCGATCGACTTGTGCCGACACATTCGCTCGCTGCGACAGACACAGACGGGCTGGTCGGAGCTCTGAGACCCCTGAGCCGCTCGTTCATCTTCCCCGGAGGAAAACCCCCCAAAGCCAGCTTCTGTTGGTTCAGTCCAGAGGAGCCATGCAGCGGCGGTGAGTTACTCATACCATGTCACATGTTTGTACATGTAGAGGGTTAGCGCCCCCTGCTGTCACATGGTAGGTAATCTCCTGTTTCTGCAGGTCTCGACACGGTGACGATGATATTCATCTTCCTGTTGCTCTGTGCTCTGATTGGAGCATTTTTCTACTGGATCAGGTCAAGGACACACACACAAACACACACACACACACACAATGATATTATTATTAATGATTATAATAATAAAAATAATGGTGGCGTCTGCACAGGAAGTACAAGAGATCAACGAATGTCACCAAACTGATCCTGACTCTGGACGACATCGTCTTCATCGACACTCAAGTCAGCAGGAAGGTCAGTGGTGATGTCATCACCTGGTCGTCTGCAGGTAAACAACAACGAGCTGCTGATCACGTTGTTGTTGTTGTTGTTGTCATAGAAACTGAACGACGAGTCGATCATGAAGAGTCTTCTGGAAATTAAAACTCCGCTTCGCTCGATCGCTCGAAGTTACATCCTGACGTCAGCTGAGAGTTCCAACATCGGAATACTGGAGGTACACCTGTCTCTCTGTCTCAATGTGGACCTGTCTCTCTGTCTCAATGTGGACCTGTCTCTCTGTCTCAATGTGGACCTGTCTCACTGTCTCAATGTGGACCTGTCTCTCCGTCTCAATGTGGACCTGTCTCTCTGTCTCAATGTGGACCTGTCTCACTGTCTCAATGTGGACCTGTCTCTCCGTCTCAATGTGGACCTGTCTCACTGTCTCAATGTGGACCTGTCTCTCTGTCTCAATGTGGACCTGTCTCTCTGTCTCAATGTGGACCTGTCTCTCTGTCTCAATGTGGACCTGTCTCACTGTCTCAATGTGGACCTGTCTCTCCGTCTCAATGTGGACCTGTCTCACTGTCTCAATGTGGACCTGTCTCTCTGTCTCAATGTGGACCTGTCTCTCTGTCTCAATGTGGACCTGTCTCTCTGTCTCAATGTGGACCTGTCTCACTGTCTCAATGTGGACCTGTCTCACTGTCTCAATGTGGACCTGTCTCACTCTGCAACTGTCGGTCGATCAAACAAATGTTATTAGTCTCATATTCAAAGTTTGTCTCATAGATGTTCACAAGGATCAACTTCCTCTGTTCTTAACTCAACAAGAGTCAAACTACAGAGAAACGTTATGAAGCTCAGTCTCATGTGAGGATCTTCTCCCAGGACACAAGTCCAACAGATGCTGATGGAACTGAACACATCAACACAACAGGATTCACTTCATGAGAAGAACCTGTTTATCACTTAGTGTAGGGTTAGTTAATTAATTAGATAAGTCATCGGGCCGGCGAAGCAAGAGACGGTGTTCAAAAACCAAGTACGATGAAGCCTGTCTTGCTCTTTGGTTCACAGTCAATGTGGTAGGACATGAGGAGAGACCAGTGTGTAAAATACTTTTTTTCAAAGTAACTATGGCAACACTGGTGGTCAGTGATCTCCACGTGTACTACATCCTAAGTTTGTATCAGTGTGGCTCCCCCTGGCAGAATCGAGGAGCATTACTCCGCTGGTCAACAAGAGATTCTGCTCCTCTGATGTTTTCTAATCATCACACTTAGAACTGATCTTTATAAAAACCTGATGAATTCATATTTATGTTCCTGGATAAACGGGGCGTCGCAGGAAACATGAATCGATTATGTTCAGTCTCTGAATCCATCGTTCACCTGATGCATCAAAAAACTATTAATTCCTCCACCCTGTAATTGTCTCACTATGCACCTGTCTCACTGTCGCACTGTGTGTGCACGTCTGTCTAATTGTGTATCGTTTGTATTGTCTCACTGACACACTGACTCTTGCTCTGATTGGTTGCATTGTTACCAGGGCGACTGGGTTTGGATGAAAAAGATTCCTGCTGGAAAGACGATGACGGCTGTCAATCAAAACACCCAGAGTCTGTTTAACCATGTACGTAGAGTTCACGTTGACTTAATGACTCATTATTGATCAATATATTGATTTGTATATTGATTAACATACAATATTTCAGGGATTGGCCAGTAAGTTTGGCTGTGCCCAGCAGGGGGTGCTGGAATTTATAAACATGCTATGGAGCCGAGTGAAGTTAGAAAACTTTGTGTTCATAGATTATCTGCGCTGACGAGTTTGTGGTTTATATATAAATTTGAACTATTTACTGAACAGCTCTTTTCATACATCTGTTAAACAACCGACACAATCTTCAGACCAAGTTCTAAACCTTTCAAAATAACAGCTCTGTCCTTCAGCTCAGTATAAAGCCTTACAGCAACAAAGTGAACCTGGAGCTTTTACTTTGAAGACAAATTGATGAAGAGGAAATAATATTGTTGTCATGATGGAGATCAGCTCCTGTGAATGTGTCAGTCTGATAAAAATTGAATCATCTGGACAGATATCACAGGCCGCCAGACCACTGGAATATCAGTTAATATGTTGATATAATGTAAATATAAATATTAGCATAGTAAATATTGATTCATTTATTTAGTATATTGATACGTTTTCAAGTTTTCAGATGGAGATGTTAAAATGCTCTGTGCTATGTCCAGTTACGGGAGATGAGACATGAGAACCTGAACTTATATCTTGGACTCTTTCTGGATTCTGGGATCTTCGCTCTCGTTGTTGAACATTGTCCTCGAGGGAGTTTGGCTGATCTGCTCGCCGAGGCCACCATGAGGCTGGACTGGATGTTCAAGTCCTCACTGCTTATGGACCTGATCAAGGTGCTGCTCAGACACTAATAATATAATCATGTTTATAATATCAATGATAAATAATAATAATTCAATCGTGTGTGTGTCTCAGGGTATGAAGTATCTTCATCTTCGAGGTTTGAGTCACGGTCGACTGAAGTCAACAAACTGTTTAGTTGATGGACGTTTTGTTCTGAAAATCACTGATTACGGACTTCCCATGATCCTTCACTCTCAGAGCCTCAGTCTCTCTGAGGATCCACAAGGTAAAACATGTTTATTTCTATTTTTCTATTTTGATTTATGTTTATATATGCTAACATGTGTTTATATAACCCCTGGATAAAATGGTCAGGGTTAGATAAGCTTCCATGGCGACACTAATGATGCGTTCACACCAGTGGCAATTTTGTATGACGTCATTTCACAGTCATACAAATAGAGGGAGCTGATTATTATAAGCAGTCGGCCTATATAGTCCAGTAAGATATACTATGGGCTACATGTTGAGTGCCAGCAGGGAGCAGAAATCATATTTCAAATAAAATTCACATGCTTTAGCGCTCAGCGTGACACAAATATGTTGTCTATAATACAGCTTTAAAGTAAAATGATTGCAACAAAGTAAAAGATTAGACAGACACATAGCTTCACATCAACGTCAACATCAATACTCTGAATAAAGAGCTTTAGGAGAATGCTACTTTAAACAGCTGCTCTTAAAATGCAGATGGGATTTTAAGTACTCACGTTTCAGTTGATCACAGTAAATCTGTTTCTGCAGAATAATAATCTGTGTAACGTAGTCAAGTCAAATGGGTTGAAGAGTGAAACAAGTTTACACACAATTAGAAATCTAACGTGGTGGAGCTTATTCTCCAAACACACTCATCAACTCTAACACTTCTCTCTGCTGGGTGGACCTGGAGTCGCGTTTCAAGTTATTCAAGTCGAGTTGCTAGGCAGATTTGTGGGGCACATCTGAAAGTGCCCCCCCTAACCCTAACCCTCCATGTCGACACTAATGATGCGTTCACACCAGTGGCGATTTTAGCCTGAAATTTCTGGTGGTGCAATTTTGTATGACGTCATGTCACCGTCACAGAAATAGAGGGAGCTGATTATTATAAGCAGTAGGCATATGAAGACCAGTAAGATCTACTATGGGCTGCATTTTGAGTGCTAGCAGTGCTGGGGGGCTCCTCCTGAAGTCCACTGTCATCTCCACGGTTTTAAGCGTGTTTAGCTCTAGGTTGTTGCGACCGCACCACAGGACCAGCTGTTCGACCTCCCTCCTATATGCAGACTCATCATTATCCCAGATGAGGCCAATGACTGATGTGTCGTCTGCAAATTTGAGGATTTTAACCGATGGGTCTCCTGAGGTGCAGTTGTTGGTGTAGAGGGAGAAGAGCAGTGGGGAGAGCACGCATCCCTGAGGTGCACCAGTGCTGACTGACCGGGTGCTGGATGTCATTTCACCCAGCCTCACCTGCTGCTTCCTGTCTATCAGGACATTTTTATCCACTGACGGGTGGAGGCAGGCACAGTGAGCTGGATGAGTTTGGTGAGGAGGACTTCTGGGATGATGGTGTTGAACGCCGAGCTGAAGTCCACGAACAGCATCCTTGCATAGGTCCCTGGGGAGTCGAGGTGTTTCAGGATGAAGTGCAGCCCCATGTTGACAGCATCATCCACTGACCTGTTAGCCCGGTAGGCAAACTGCATGGGGTCCAGCAGGGGGCCTGTGATGTCCTTCAGATGGGTCAACACCAGTCTTTCAAATGATTTCATGACCACAGACGTCAGGGTGACGGGTCTGTAGTCATTCAGTCCAGTGATGCAGTGTTTCTTAGGGACTGGGACGATGGTGGAAGTTTTGAAGCAGGAGGGGACTTCACACAGCTCCAGAGATCTGTTGAAGATCCGTGTGAAGATGGGAGCCAGCTGTTCTGCGCAGGCTTTCAGACCGGAGGGTGACACACCGTCTGGGCCTGGTGCCTTCCTTGTCTTCTGTCTCTGAAAGAGCTGGCACACATCCTCTTTAAGGACCCTGAGTGCTGGTGGGGAGTCAGGGGGGAGGGGGGAGGTGATAACAGGGGGTGCAGATGGTTGTGTGAAGTCTGGGTTGGAGCGGGTGAGAGGTGTTAATGTGGGGGGATCAAACCTGCAGTAGAACACATTCAGATCCTCAGCCAGTTTAGGGTTCTCCATGGGGGGGGGGGGAGGTTTTCCTGTGGTTAGAGATGTCCTGCAGGCCTCTCCACACTGAAGCAGGGTCGTTAGCTGAAAACCAGTTTTTCCGAGTAGCTTCTCTTTGCCACTCTGATCTCTTTAAGGCCGGCGCATGCTTCTGCTTTTTCACAGCCCCGCAAGCGCAAGAGCCTCCGGGCCCCTTATGTGCTCATGTATCTCTTCTTACGTGCGTCGCCCAATTTTTCTAACTAGACGGCAAAGCTCCGCGAGCCTGACGCAGCCCGCAAGGGATGTGATTGGTCTGCTAACTACATCCTTTCCGGAGTCGCATTTCCGGTTTCCACATTATAACGGCAGAAACAACGGAAGATTTAGAAGGACGAATATGGACCAAATAGAAGAGCGTTTGGCAGAAGAGATCCGAAAGTATGACCACTTGTATCACCCGTCACTGATTGGAGGATTTGTCCGCCAGAAAAAGGCTACGAGGAGCCGCAGTGGTGATGTAAATAAACAATCGACGAAGAAGAAAGACGGCGTCTCTAAGGTCGTCTTCGACCAAAAACGTTACTCCGCCTAGTGTTCTGGCGGGGAACTGCTGTGTAAGACGCTCAGTGCTTGGGGAAGCATGAATGACAAAGAGTCCTGCGACACAGCTGCGTGAAAAGCCGCCGACGCAGTTGCAGAAGCATGCGCCGGCCTTTAGTCAGTGTGTTCCTCGCCTGGTTGAACAGGATCCTGTCCCCACTCCTGAAGGCCTCCTCTTTGGCTTGACGAAGCCGCTTGAGCTTTGATTTGAACCACGGTTTATTGTTATTACAGATGCAATAGGTTTTGGTGGGTACGCACATGCCTTCACAAAAACTGTTATATGACGTCACAGTGTCCGTGAGTTCGTCCAGTGATGAAGATGAAGATGAAGATGCAGCCTCAAAAACACTCCAGTCAGTGCAGTCAAAGCCGGCCTGTAGCTCCAGCTTTGACTCGTTGGTCCATTTCCTCGTAGTTTTCACCACAGGCTTTAAAGATTTTAGTTTCTGCCTGTAGCTTGGAAGGAGATGAAGCAGGCAGTGATCAGAGAGTCCCAAAGCTGCACGGGGGACAGAGCGATAGGCATTCTTCAGAGTTGTGTAGCAATGGTCCAGTGTGTTTCTGTCCCTGGTGGGACACTTAATGTGCTGCCTGTATTTTGGCAGTTCACGGCTGAGGTTTGCTTGGTTGAAATCCCCAAGGATAATCAGAAGAGAGTCCGGGTGATTTGGCTCCGTGCTGGTTATCTGGTCAGCCGGGTGCCGCTGTGCCTCGCTCACGCAGGCTTGAGGTGGTATGTACACGCTGACCAGAATGAAGGAGGAAAACGCCCGCGGTGAGTAACATGGTTTGCAGTTTATGGAAATGGCTTCTAGCTGAGGAGTGCATATTTTCCATAGCACTGTGGCATCTGTGCACCAGCTTTCGTTGATGTAGAAGCAGATTCCTCCTCCCCTCGTTTTCCCCGTTAGTTCCGTAACGCGGTCCACGCGGTGGAGTTGGAAGCCCGGCAGATGAAGGATGCTGTCAGGGATGCACTCACCAAGCCGGGTTTCAGTGAAGCACAGGGCAGAAGATCCGGATAAATCCCTGTTTATCTTCTTTAGGAGCAGCAGCTCATCCATTTTGTCGGGCAGAGAGTGGACAGTTGCCAGGTGTAACGCCGGGAGCGGAGTTCGGAACCCCCGCTCTTGCAGTCAGAGTAACTTCATGGCTGGAAGTTAACCCTAACCCTAACCCTAACCAGTCTAACCAGTCTAACCAGCGCTCCAGCGCGCTTCCCTCGCCTGCGTCTCCTCCAAGCTCCACAGAGAGCTGCTGCTCCTCTGACCAAAATCTCCAAAAAAGTGTCTGGGTCTGTAAAGTCCGGTGAAAGGGTTTGAGGAATGGAACGTCGGACAGCCATTCGCGGCGCCATCATAAGGGGCGGGGCTAACACAGAGAGAAGAGCAATTAGTCTTTCTGTCAGTCAGTGTTTCTCTGCCTGTCTCTCTCTCTCACTCAACCTGTCTGCCTGTCTCTCTCTCTCACTCAACCTGTCTGTCTGTCTGTCTGTCTCTCTCTCTCTCAACCTGTCTCTCTCTCAGAGCTGCTGTGGTCCGCCCCGGAGCTTCTGAGGAACTCGGTCCGTGGAGGTTCATTTGCCGGAGATGTTTTCAGTTTCTCTATCATCATACAGGAAGTGATCTCACGCACGTTGCCGTATGCCATGATGGACATGCCCGCCCACGGTGAGAAAGGATGGTCCAGGCACCACCCGTCTGTCTGTCTGTCTCTCCCCCATCTCTCTCACCTGTCTCTCTCTGCCTGTCTGTCTGATAGAGATCGTGGAGCGTATAAAGACGCCCCCTCCGCTCTTCAGGCCGGTGGTTTCGGTGGACGAAGCTCCGACCGAATGTCTGAGTCTGATGAACGAATGTTGGAATGAAGATCCGAGTAAGAGGCCGAGCTTCGACGACATTTTCAAACAGGTGGGAACAGCTGCCCCCTGCTGGCCACATGATAAACTGCACAATATAACACAAAATCCAGTTGGTATTTTACATGATGATGAATATGTGTGTGTTTCTGTGTATTGTGTTTTTGTATGATTGTGTGTTTTGTGTGTATGTACATTATGTGGTAGTGCGTTAATCCAGGGAAGTGGGGGAACATCATCTACTCTAATGTTGTGGGATCGTGTGATTTGTGTGTTGTGTATTTTTTGTTAACGTGTTGATGTGATTGTGTATTTGCAGTTTCGGGGCATAAATCGAGGGAAGCGTGCGAACATCATCGACTCCATGCTGCGGATGTTGGAGCAGTACAGTTCAAACCTGGAGGATCTGATCAGAGAACGAACAGACGAGCTGGAGGTCGAGAGGAGCAAGACGGATAAACTGATCGGACAACTCCTGCCCAAGTACGACAGCAGTAGAACCTTGAATGAGACTCAGGTCTGACACAGCAGTGACACCTGGTGGCTGGGCAGTGGATCACTACATGATGTTTTTAAGATTCCTTCAGTATCACAGGGATCCACTGGAAGTTGTCTGTACATCACAGATTTCAGTCAATATAGCTGCTTCTATTTTGAGACTTTGGGAAATCGCTCTTTACACACAAACAGAAAAAAACGCATTGAATAAGTTTTTAATTTATGTCAGATTATGATTCCATATCGCATCCTGACCCTTTAACCCTGAAGTGCTGACTGTGTGTGGACAGGGAACAGAGTGCACATAAAAACTTTTTTTCCCCTGTGTATTAAATATGATTCTCAACTCTGGAGTGAATCAAACAAACATAAAATAAACTTCTGTTCTGTTCTGGTCCTAATTATATGTGATGAGTGTGCGTGTTCATTGTTAAAGTGTAAAGTGAGAGCAGGTTAGAGTCTGGAGGACTGTCTCCTGTCAGTGTCGATCCTCCAGACAGACACAGATCCCAACAAACTGCTGCTTCTGCTCTGATCTGGAAACAGCCGCACTAATCGTTGGTTCGATCTATGTTTATTATTCAGGTTGGTGGCTAATGTATGTATGTGTGTATATACATGTATGTATATTGATATGATCTATATGTCTCATTGTTTCAGATCAGTGGCTCAAGCTCTGAAAAAAGGGAAACCCGTTCGACCTGAACATTATTCCGATTCGACTCTTTACTTCAGTGACATCGTTGGATTTACAACCATCTCAGCTCTCAGCGAGCCAATCGAGGTATCTGCTCTCTTACTTCCTGTTTTGTTGGGAGTTGTAGTCTTTTCCTGGGTTAGGATTCCTTCAGTGTTAATGTTGAGAAGGATTTTATTGGGAGCTGAATTCTCAGAGTTTTCCTCCTGTCCAAAACACCCGAACCCTAGAGCTGCTGATCAATCCAGTTAAAGTCTGACGCCGAGCTTCATTAAAACTAGAGATTCTACAAATGTAATGTAAATAAATATAGTACAAGTCTAGTTGATTTTAGATGTTCGTTTTATAGTAGATCATTTTTAACTAAAAGTGTGTGTGTGTAGGTGGTTGACCTCCTGAATGACCTCTACACCATGTTTGATGCCATCATTGCGAGTCATGATGTTTACAAGGTAAACTGTTTACCTCCTCATACACATTTGCTCTTACTTAACACAAGGGACCTTTGACCTTTAACTAAGATTACATGACTAGAGAATTAATGAGATCAGTGTTTGTTCTTCTTCCTGATTCACTGAAGTGTAATTATGCGCCACAGAGTCAGAGCATCCATCAAAGCTTTGTTTTCAGGTGGAAACGATCGGAGACGCCTACATGGTGGCGTCAGGCGTCCCAAACAGGAACGGAACCCGACATGCAGCTGAAGTGTCCAACATGTCTCTGGACATCCTGCACTCGATCGGAGCCTTTAAGATCAAACACATGCCTGAGATCAAAGTGAAGATACGCATTGGCCTGCACTCAGGTAATAATCACACAGCCCCGACATGTCGTTAACATGTCGTTAACATGGCGTCATACTGCTCAAAGCATAGTGAACATTAGTTCTGGACCAACTCTCTGGTTGACTGTCAGCTCTGTTGTGGCCTGGTGCTTGTTGGTGACCTGGTCAGCTGGTTAACTAGTCAGCTGGTTAACTGGTCAGCTTTGGTGCCTGCAGATGAGGATGAGTCTCATTGAAGAATAATCTGGTGACCACAGGTTGACCAGATGTAGGACAGGAGACAACAGGTCAAGGAGGCAGTGGCGGTTTTGGGCACAGGCGAACCGGGCAGCCTCACTTTTTCATGTCACGTGGGGGGGCGGCACGAGCACATAAAAAGAAAAAAAATCATCTGGCCAGCGAAGCGGTTTTCTTTTATCTATCACTGTGTGGGGAATGGGCAAATTGGCGCCCTCTGCAACTGCAGGCTCCCTGCTTGATGCTGTGTGAGACGGGGGTGGGGGGGGGGGGGGGGGGGCGCGGGGGACAGTTCACCTCTGGCACTCCCAAATGGAACGGACAAGGGGGGAAACGGGGGATCCACTCCTAAACGGTGGAACGAGCTCCCCAATGACAGGATAGAAAGTATACACATCTTCTAACGCAATCTAAAAACAGATATATGGTATACCTTGAATTAAAAAAATTAAATAGTAGCATTAATGTCGCTTACATGTCGCACTTTGTAATTTTGCTTTCTTGAAGAAAAATGTTACCTTCTTGATTCTTGGTTTGTTCCCTCATGGTTGATGCACTCATTTGAAATCACTTTGGATAGAAGAGTCAGCTTAATGAAATGTGATGAATCAGAAACATATGTTCCAGCTTCCACACGCTGTGGGTGTGTTGACTGATCACGTGACCTGTGTATGTGCTTAGGTCCACTCGTAGCTGGTGTGGTGGGACTCATGATGCCCAGGTACTGTCTGTTTGGAGACACAGTGACCACAGCATCACACATGGAAGCCTCTGGACTGCGTACGTAAAAACACTCTGATCTGAGTTTCTTTTCTTTTGTTTCTCTAGTTTGAAATATTGTGAGTCAACATGAAACGTGAACTTGATGAATGACATTTATTGAAGTAAGTTTTTTGTGTGTCCAGCCTATAGGATCCACATCAGTCTGGCCACGATGAAGGTTCTGACCAGCCTCAAACTGGGATATCACTTCGAAACCAGGAAAGCTCAGGTCTGATTAACTACTCTCACCTTTCATCTGTTTTTCATCTGTTTTACATATATATATATTTCATCAGCTGAAATTACTGATGATGAAGTGGATGATGGTTTTTTTTTCAGGTGAAGGGCTCGGAGGACACCTATTGGCTAATTGGGCAAGATGGTTTCACTAAACCTCTTCCAGTTCCTCCAGATGTGATCGGAGGGTAGGAGTTTATTTAAATGTATACACATGATCATTTGTATTTAAATATATGTTAACGTTCTCTGTCTGTCTGTGATGTCTCTCTCTGTCTCTATCTCTCAGGGCCAGTAACCATGGTATCAGTCTTGATGAGATTCCAGTTGAGAGACGACAAAAATTTCTGGACCGACAGAAAAGAAACAAAAAATAATATTCACACACACACACACCAACCCCCCCCCCCCCCACACACACACACCAACCCCCCCCCCCCCCACCTCAAACGCTGTGCTTTAAGGATATTTTCTTAGCCATTGAAACATTTTCAGCCAAATGCAATAAAACTGGTGGAACCTCAAGATTTGTAATTGTTGGGAAAGCACAATAAAGTTATGAACATATAAGGGAAATACTTATAATATAAATAAGAGTAACATCTGGAAAGTGATTGTCTGATATCACTTCATCAGGTTTATATTGAACCAGTAATTTCTGTGCCTCCTGTGGGTCTGATACAATAGACAATAAAAAGTTAGACTGTTGCATAAACACAAGTTCAAACCCTGGGTCGCCCTCACTTCGTAGTTACTCACTTTCACAATGAAAACTCTAACCCTAACCCTCCCTAACCCTAACCCTAACCCTTCCACTTAAATCCAAACATTTCTGAGTTTTTTCTTCTGATTGTTGTCGTTCAGCTGTCGACAGTCATTCAAAATTTCGGACGCGAAACAGATGATCCAGTCACAAGTAATTTGAATGTGTTGTTTCATGCAGAGTCAATGAGACACTTCAGTTCATTATCAGTTTAGTGAACCATACTAAACTTTATTACAGGATCAGTAACATTTGGATTAATATAATGATTTATTCCATCAGTCATGTGATCAGTGTCTTTAATTTATTTATTCAGAGATGAAATTGTCAGTATCTTATTTTTATAACGAAAGACAAGAACAAAGTGATACAATCTAAAAGACTTGATATGATGTAACAAACCTTATCCTTGAACCAAGTGTTTGTTGAAATATTAATTAGAATAAATGAGACACAGGTTTAGTTCAACAGCCGGATTGGTTAATAATGTGTAAATTCAAGGTATTGCAAAAAGGTGAGATCCAGCGAAACGTGATTAGTAACTTTTACTCTGCAATCGTTGTTTTATTATTGCATTTCGATGTTACTGTTGTGTTTGTCATGTTACCAAGAAATCAATAAAATGTTCAGCCTCTAGTTCATCTGTGGTCATCAGTCTTTTTATTGAGTAAAAATGTTAAATCATCTGCTGGTTTTTCCTGAATCGAGGGTTCGTCTGTCACCGTCACTGCTCAGGGTTCAGTTTGTCCACCACCAGATGTCAGTGGTGCCAGGAGTGGGATGTCTTCAGCCATAGTTCAGAACATGTCATCCAGTTGAACTTCCGCCGCATTTCTCTGTTACTTTCTGTTACCTCTGTCATTATGTAATGGTGTGTTTTTATATTCCAGCTAACTTTAAAAACCCTGCAGAGACTTCGTCTCAGAGGGGTGTTCTATTTGCCGACAATGAGAGGAGGGGGGTATGTTTAACAGGGTCAAATCTTGAAAAAGCTTTATACTTTTTGAAGTGTTATTTTCCCCATTCAGGATGTTTTAATTGACCTGACAGGATGGCGACGCCTATAGGCTGCGGGGTTAGGTTTTGAAAAGATATCTCGATGTCGCCCCCCCCGCTTCGTCCGACGACTCGGCAGTTTGGACTAGGGAGTCAAAGGCAATGCACTGGCCCACGCGCGTCATCAGTACTCTCCAGTCTTACATATCCCCTTTTGCCGAATTGTTTTTTTGAAATTGCGTCGGTTTGTTTAATTTTAACGGCGTTGGTTGGACTATTTTTTCTATAGGGTTAGGCTTAGGGCTAGGGTTAGGGTTAGGTGAAAACGGTAATATCCGTTGACCCGACAGGTCAGGTCAAACGTTATGCACGGGCCTCTCCTGGGACATGGGATGCCCCTCACTTGGTAAAATAACCATAAGTATCCACTAATAATGTTGTAAAAACACACTGATTTTTTACAGGTATGTGAAACATGCTGTGGTAAAAGGGTTAGGGTTAGGTTTGGGTTTGGGTTTTGGTTGGGTTTCAGGGTTCAAGGTTTTGATTTGAACTTTGCACTGGCCTACTGACCTGTTAGTTTTCATCCGTTTGAAAAATTGGTTGTGGAAGTTAGACTTGGTGGCCAAGTTGGAAAGGCTCCACTCTCTCATCCCGGGGACCAGGGTTCGCTCCCCAGGCAGAGCACATCCTGCAGGGACCATGGGGCAGAGGTGGAAACATTTTGGTCTGAATAGGCGGGCGTCTCTCTGCTGGATAGTTTTATGGGGAATTAGAGATAAAGAAAAAAAAGGGAGGGGGGGGGTTTATTGTAATATCAGAAAAACTTATGAGATGAATATTTCAAAATAAATCAACAAGAACTCTATCAGAAATTGTGGTGTAGTGGCAGAAATGGCGCCCCTGATACAAGGACCCCTGGTTTGAATCCCCCCGAGGCCACTGGTGTTGACGTTGCGATCGGGGGGTCCTGGGATGCAGCAGATCTAGCAGAACAAGGGGGGCAGAGAAAGGGAGGACAGGGGGTTCGACAAAAGGCAGTCAAGAGGGAGAGACATGCCATGATGGATTTGTTTATTTCATTTGTCATTGTGTCCAGTTTAAAAATCCACAACTTCTCTGCCCGTTTCCTCGGTCCAATGGTCCAATGATCTTGGGATTCCAGGCCTGAAATGGTCAAACTGGTAATTGGATGTTGTTGAAAGTGTAAGATCAATCGGGTGATGAGTTTGCCTTCCCCAATGTTATAGAGATGTTGTTTGAGTCGGGTGAGGATGGAATGTTTTGTCTCTCCGATATAGTGTTTATTACAGGTGGTGCAGGTGATGATGTAGATGACATTACTGGTGTTGAGTGAAAATATACCTAATGTGGGGAATGCCGTTTTGCTATGAGGGTTTGAAATGAACTTCCCGTTTCTGTAGTGTGTATGATGTTGTGTTGGGGTAGAAGGTTTATTTTGTGAACACTTTGATCTTATTAGTAAACTGTGGAGGTTTTTGTTTTTCTGTATGCGGATATAGTGGTGTAGTTGTGGAAGGCCGGCTGTACAGTTTGAGTGAAGGTGAAGTTTTGTTTAATGATTGTGTGTAGTCCGGTGATTCTATGGGAAAAAGTGGAGATGGGTTAGGGATGAAAGCACATTGGAGAAGGAGATATTCTTGAATAACTTTTTTTCTGAAGGTCGTAGAGACTTGGAAAGTGGTTTCTATTGAACTAATGTGGGTCCTGCAGATCGATTGGTGCCATCCCCGAGCTTCTACGACCTTCGGAAGGGGTCGAACGCCCAAATCCCCAAAAGTGGGAGGGGCTAGTTGGGAATTTGTGATTTCTGGTGGAATTTGTGTCGATCTTACCTGCATTCTTACCTTTCAGGTTGAATGAAGAGGGGCCTGATGTGTGTCCAGACCACTGCCTCCTTGGCCCCCCATGATTGGGCCCCCAGAAGAGCTCCTGTGCCCCATACACCGCACGGCCCAAGGAGATGCTTCACTGTCATTCTTCCAAGCGACTGATTTTGGATTTCTCCATGATTTGTCTATTGAGCTGTTTGATCTGTGGGGAACTTGTCTTGTGTGTGAGTTCACCTTGGTCATGGTTTTTCCTGAATTTAGGGTTTTGAATTTGATGTGATCAAATGACATTTCTGAGGAGGGTTAGGGTTAGGATTAGGGATGAAAGCACATTGGAGAAGGATTAGGGTTAGGGTTAGGATTAGGGATGAAAGCACATTGGAGAAGGAGATATTCTTGAATAACTTTTTTTCTGAAGGTCGTAGAGACTTGGAAAGTGGTTTCTATTGAACTAATGTGGGTCCTGCGGATCGATTGGTGCCATCCCCGAGCTCCTACGACCTTCGGAAGGGGTCGAAGTAGCAAATGGCCGAAAACCCGAGGAGATATTCTTGAATAACTTTTTTTGTGAAGGTCGTAGAGAGTGGGAGAGGGCATTTGTTTGCGGCAAGTGGGGTATTGCGCATCGATTGGTACCATTTTCGAGCTTCTACGACCTTCGGAAGGGGTCGAACGCCCAAATCCCCAAAAGTGGGCGGGGCTAGTTCGGAATTTCTGATTTCTGGTGGAATTTCTGTGGATCTTACCTGCATTCTTACCTTTCAGGCTGAATGAAGAGGGGCCTGATGTGTGTCCAGACCACTGCCTCCTTGGCCCCCCATGATTGGGCCCCCAGAAGAGATGATTGGGCCCCCAGAAGAGCTCCTGTGCCCCATACACCGCACGGCCCAAGGAGATGCTTCACTGTCATTCTTCCAAGCGACTGATTTTGGATTTCTCCATGATTTGTCTAATGAGCTGTTTGATCTGTGGGGAACTTGTCTTGTGTGTGAGTTCACCTTGGTCATGGTTTTTCCTGAATTTAGGGTTTTGAATTTGATGTGATCAAATGATATTTCTGAGGAGAATTCTGTCTTGGGATGGTAAATATCCTCAAATTTTGAGTTTTGGTGTCTTCTATGCCGAGATATTTGAGAAAAACGGGATTGTAATTAGGCACTCCCAGCATGCATTGCGTGGGTTAGGAGATATTCTTGAATAACTTTTGCTGTGAAGGTCGTAGAGACTTGGAAAGGGCGTCTGTCTCTACTAAATGGGGTACTGCGGATCGATTGGTACCATCGCCGAGCTTCTAGGACCTTGGGAAGGGGTCGAACGAGCGAATCTGAAAAGTGGGCGGGGTTAGGTTTAGGCAAGGGGTGGTGTGGTTAGGGTAAGGGTCTAAGGAACCTGACTAGGCATAGAATGGGTTAGGGTTAGGGTTAGGGTTAGGATTAGGGATGAAAGCACATTGGAGAAGGAGATATTCTTGAATAACTTTTTTTCTGAAGGTCGTAGAGACTTGGAAAGTGGTTTCTATTGAACTAATGTGGGTCCTGCGGATCGATTGGTGCCATCCCCGAGCTCCTCCGACCTTCGGAAGGGGTCGAAGTAGCAAATGGCCGAAAACCCGAGGAGATATTCTTGAATAACTTTTTTTGTGAAGGTCGTAGAGAGTGGGAGAGGGCATTTGTTTCTGGCAAGTGGGGTATTGCGCATCGATTGGTACCATTTTCGAGCTTCTACGACCTTCGGAAGGGGTCGAACGCCCAAATCCCCAAAAGTGGGAGGGGCTAGTTCGGAATTTCTGATTTCTGGTGGAATTTGTGTCGATCTTACCTGCATTCTTACCTTTCAGGTTGAACGAAGAGGGGCCTGATGTGTGTCCAGACCACTGCCTCCTTGGCCCCCCATGATTGGGCCCCCAGAAGAGCTCCTGTGCCCCATACACCGCACGGCCCAAGGAGATGCTTCACTGTCATTCTTCCAAGCGACTGATTTTGGATTTCTCCATGATTTGTCTAATGAGCTGTTTGATCTGTGGGGAACTTGTCTTGTGTGTGAGTTCACCTTGGTCATGGTTTTTCCTGAATTTAGGGTTTTGAATTTGATGTGATAAAATGACATTTCTGAGGAGAATTCTCTGTTGGGATGGTGAATATCCTCTAATTTTGAGTTTTGGTGTCTTCTATGCCGAGATATTTGAGAGAAACGGGATTGTAATTAGGCAGCCTCATTAGCATAGCCTGCTGAGGAGATATTCTAGAATAACTTTTGCTGTGAAGGTCGTAGAGACTTGGAAAGGGCATCTGTCTCTACTAAATGGGGTACTGCGGATCGATTGGTACCATCGCCGAGCTTCTAGGACCTTGGGAAGGGGTCGAACGAGCGAATCTGAAAAGTGGGCGGGGTTAGGTTTAGGCAAGGGGTGGTGTGGTTAGGGTAAGGGTCTAAGGAACCTGACTAGGCATAGAATCGAAGTCCAGAACCTCTGAATAAGAAAGTCGCTAAAACAGCTAGGGTTAAGGTAAGGATTAGGGATGAAAGCACATTGGAGAAGGAGATATTCTTGAATAACTTTTTTTCTGAAGGTCGTAGAGACTTGGAAAGTGGTTTCTATTGAACTAATGTGGGTCCTGCGGATCGATTGGTGCCATCCCCGAGCTTCTCCGACCTTCGGAAGGGGTCGAAGTAGCAAATGGCCGAAAACCCGAGGAGATATTCTTGAATAACTTTTTTTGTGAAGGTCGTAGAGAGTGGGAGAGGGCATTTGTTTCTGGCAAGTGGGGTATTGCGCATCGATTGGTACCATTTTCGAGCTTCTACGACCTTCGGAAGGGGTCGAACGCCCAAATCCCCAAAAGTGGGAGGGGCTAGTTCGGAATTTCTGATTTCTGGTGGAATTTGTGTCGATCTTACCTGCATTCTTACCTTTCAGGTTGAACGAAGAGGGGCCTGATGTGTGTCCAGACCACTGCCTCCTTGGCCCCCCATGATTGGGCCCCCAGAAGAGCTCCTGTGCCCCATACACCGCACGGCCCAAGGAGATGCTTCACTGTCATTCTTCCAAGCGACTGATTTTGGATTTCTCCATGATTTGTCTAATGAGCTGTTTGATCTGTGGGGAACTTGTCTTGTGTGTGAGTTCACCTTGGTCATGGTTTTTCCTGAATTTAGGGTTTTGAATTTGATGTGATAAAATGACATTTCTGAGGAGAATTCTCTGTTGGGATGGTGAATATCCTCTAATTTTGAGTTTTGGTGTCTTCTATGCCGAGATATTTGAGAGAAACGGGATTGTAATTAGGCAGCCTCATTAGCATAGCCTGCTGAGGAGATATTCTAGAATAACTTTTGCTGTGAAGGTCGTAGAGACTTGGAAAGGGCATCTGTCTCTACTAAATGGGGTACTGCGGATCGATTGGTACCATCGCCGAGCTTCTAGGACCTTGGGAAGGGGTCGAACGAGCGAATCTGAAAAGTGGGCGGGGTTAGGTTTAGGCAAGGGGTGGTGTGGTTAGGGTAAGGGTCTAAGGAACCTGACTAGGCATAGAATCGAAGTCCAGAACCTCTGAATAAGAAAGTCGCTAAAACAGCTAGGGTTAAGGTAAGGATTAGGGATGAAAGCACATTGGAGAAGGAGATATTCTTGAATAACTTTTTTTCTGAAGGTCGTAGAGACTTGGAAAGTGGTTTCTATTGAACTAATGTGGGTCCTGCGGATCGATTGGTGCCATCCCCGAGCTTCTCCGACCTTCGGAAGGGGTCGAAGTAGCAAATGGCCGAAAACCCGAGGAGATATTCTTGAATAACTTTTTTTGTGAAGGTCGTAGAGAGTGGGAGAGGGCATTTGTTTCTGGCAAGTGGGGTATTGCGCATCGATTGGTACCATTTTCGAGCTTCTACGACCTTCGGAAGGGGTCGAACGCCCAAATCCCCAAAAGTGGGAGGGGCTAGTTCGGAATTTCTGATTTCTGGTGGAATTTGTGTCGATCTTACCTGCATTCTTACCTTTCAGGTTGAACGAAGAGGGGCCTGATGTGTGTCCAGACCACTGCCTCCTTGGCCCCCCATGATTGGGCCCCCAGAAGAGCTCCTGTGCCCCATACACCGCACGGCCCAAGGAGATGCTTCACTGTCATTCTTCCAAGCGACTGATTTTGGATTTCTCCATGATTTGTCTAATGAGCTGTTTGATCTGTGGGGAACTTGTCTTGTGTGTGAGTTCACCTTGGTCATGGTTTTTCCTGAATTTAGGGTTTTGAATTTGATGTGATAAAATGACATTTCTGAGGAGAATTCTCTGTTGGGATGGTGAATATCCTCTAATTTTGAGTTTTGGTGTCTTCTATGCCGAGATATTTGAGAGAAACGGGATTGTAATTAGGCAGCCTCATTAGCATAGCCTGCTGAGGAGATATTCTAGAATAACTTTTGCTGTGAAGGTCGTAGAGACTTGGAAAGGGCATCTGTCTCTACTAAATGGGGTACTGCGGATCGATTGGTACCATCGCCGAGCTTCTAGGACCTTGGGAAGGGGTCGAACGAGCGAATCTGAAAAGTGGGCGGGGTTAGGTTTAGGCAAGGGGTGGTGTGGTTAGGGTAAGGGTCTAAGGAACCTGACTAGGCATAGAATCGAAGTCCAGAACCTCTGAATAAGAAAGTCGCTAAAACAGCTAGGGTTAAGGTAAGGATTAGGGATGAAAGCACATTGGAGAAGGAGATATTCTTGAATAACTTTTTTTCTGAAGGTCGTAGAGACTTGGAAAGTGGTTTCTATTGAACTAATGTGGGTCCTGCGGATCGATTGGTGCCATCCCCGAGCTCCTCCGACCTTCGGAAGGGGTCGAAGTAGCAAATGGCCGAAAACCCGAGGAGATATTCTTGAATAACTTTTTTTGTGAAGGTCGTAGAGAGTGGGAGAGGGCATTTGTTTCTGGCAAGTGGGGTATTGCGCATCGATTGGTACCATTTTCGAGCTTCTACGACCTTCGGAAGGGGTCGAACGCCCAAATCCCCAAAAGTGGGAGGGGCTAGTTCGGAATTTCTGATTTCTGGTGGAATTTGTGTCGATCTTACCTGCATTCTTACCTTTCAGGTTGAACGAAGAGGGGCCTGATGTGTGTCCAGACCACTGCCTCCTTGGCCCCCCATGATTGGGCCCCCAGAAGAGCTCCTGTGCCCCATACACCGCACGGCCCAAGGAGATGCTTCACTGTCATTCTTCCAAGCGACTGATTTTGGATTTCTCCATGATTTGTCTAATGAGCTGTTTGATCTGTGGGGAACTTGTCTTGTGTGTGAGTTCACCTTGGTCATGGTTTTTCCTGAATTTAGGGTTTTGAATTTGATGTGATAAAATGACATTTCTGAGGAGAATTCTCTGTTGGGATGGTGAATATCCTCTAATTTTGAGTTTTGGTGTCTTCTATGCCGAGATATTTGAGAGAAACGGGATTGTAATTAGGCAGCCTCATTAGCATAGCCTGCTGAGGAGATATTCTAGAATAACTTTTGCTGTGAAGGTCGTAGAGACTTGGAAAGGGCATCTGTCTCTACTAAATGGGGTACTGCGGATCGATTGGTACCATCGCCGAGCTTCTAGGACCTTGGGAAGGGGTCGAACGAGCGAATCTGAAAAGTGGGCGGGGTTAGGTTTAGGCAAGGGGTGGTGTGGTTAGGGTAAGGGTCTAAGGAACCTGACTAGGCATAGAATCGAAGTCCAGAACCTCTGAATAAGAAAGTCGCTAAAACAGCTAGGGTTAAGGTAAGGATTAGGGATGAAAGCACATTGGAGAAGGAGATATTCTTGAATAACTTTTTTTCTGAAGGTCGTAGAGACTTGGAAAGTGGTTTCTATTGAACTAATGTGGGTCCTGCGGATCGATTGGTGCCATCCCCGAGCTTCTCCGACCTTCGGAAGGGGTCGAAGTAGCAAATGGCCGAAAACCCGAGGAGATATTCTTGAATAACTTTTTTTGTGAAGGGTTAGGGTTAGGGTTAGGGTTAGGGTTAGGGATGAAAGCACATTGGAGAAGGAGATATTCTTGAATAACTTTTTTTCTGAAGGTCGTAGAGACTTGGAAAGTGGTTTCTATTGAACTAATGTGGGTCCTGCGGATCGATTGGTGCCATCCCCGAGCTTCTCCGACCTTCGGAAGGGGTCGAAGTAGCAAATGGCCGAAAACCCGAGGAGATATTCTTGAATAACTTTTTTTGTGAAGGGTTAGGGTTAGGGTTAGGGTTAGGGTTAGGATTAGGGATGAAAGCACATTGGAGAAGGAGATATTCTTGAATAACTTTTTTTCTGAAGGTCGTAGAGACTTGGAAAGTGGTTTCTATTGAACTAATGTGGGTCCTGCGGATCGATTGGTGCCATCCCCGAGCTTCTCCGACCTTCGGAAGGGGTCGAAGTAGCAAATGGCCGAAAACCCGAGGAGATATTCTTGAATAACTTTTTTTGTGAAGGTCGTAGAGAGTGGGAGAGGGCATTTGTTTCTGGCAAGTGGGGTATTGCGCATCGATTGGTACCATTTTCGAGCTTCTACGACCTTCGGAAGGGGTCGAACGCCCAAATCCCCAAAAGTGGGAGGGGCTAGTTCGGAATTTCTGATTTCTGGTGGAATTTGTGTCGATCTTACCTGCATTCTTACCTTTCAGGTTGAACGAAGAGGGGCCTGATGTGTGTCCAGACCACTGCCTCCTTGGCCCCCCATGATTGGGCCCCCAGAAGAGCTCCTGTGCCCCATACACCGCACGGCCCAAGGAGATGCTTCACTGTCATTCTTCCAAGCGACTGATTTTGGATTTCTCCATGATTTGTCTAATGAGCTGTTTGATCTGTGGGGAACTTGTCTTGTGTGTGAGTTCACCTTGGTCATGGTTTTTCCTGAATTTAGGGTTTTGAATTTGATGTGATAAAATGACATTTCTGAGGAGAATTCTCTGTTGGGATGGTGAATATCCTCTAATTTTGAGTTTTGGTGTCTTCTATGCCGAGATATTTGAGAGAAACGGGATTGTAATTAGGCAGCCTCATTAGCATAGCCTGCTGAGGAGATATTCTAGAATAACTTTTGCTGTGAAGGTCGTAGAGACTTGGAAAGGGCATCTGTCTCTACTAAATGGGGTACTGCGGATCGATTGGTACCATCGCCGAGCTTCTAGGACCTTGGGAAGGGGTCGAACGAGCGAATCTGAAAAGTGGGCGGGGTTAGGTTTAGGCAAGGGGTGGTGTGGTTAGGGTAAGGGTCTAAGGAACCTGACTAGGCATAGAATCGAAGTCCAGAACCTCTGAATAAGAAAGTCGCTAAAACAGCTAGGGTTAAGGTAAGGATTAGGGATGAAAGCACATTGGAGAAGGAGATATTCTTGAATAACTTTTTTTCTGAAGGTCGTAGAGACTTGGAAAGTGGTTTCTATTGAACTAATGTGGGTCCTGCGGATCGATTGGTGCCATCCCCGAGCTCCTCCGACCTTCGGAAGGGGTTAGGGTTAGGGTTAGGGTTAGGGTTAGGGTTAGGGTTAGGATTAGGGATGAAAGCACATTGGAGAAGGAGATATTCTTGAATAACTTTTTTTCTGAAGGTCGTAGAGACTTGGAAAGTGGTTTCTATTGAACTAATGTGGGTCCTGCGGATCGATTGGTGCCATCCCCGAGCTTCTCCGACCTTCGGAAGGGGTCGAAGTAGCAAATGGCCGAAAACCCGAGGAGATATTCTTGAATAACTTTTTTTGTGAAGGTCGTAGAGAGTGGGAGAGGGCATTTGTTTCTGGCAAGTGGGGTATTGCGCATCGATTGGTACCATTTTCGAGCTTCTACGACCTTCGGAAGGGGTCGAACGCCCAAATCCCCAAAAGTGGGAGGGGCTAGTTCGGAATTTCTGATTTCTGGTGGAATTTGTGTCGATCTTACCTGCATTCTTACCTTTCAGGTTGAACGAAGAGGGGCCTGATGTGTGTCCAGACCACTGCCTCCTTGGCCCCCCATGATTGGGCCCCCAGAAGAGCTCCTGTGCCCCATACACCGCACGGCCCAAGGAGATGCTTCACTGTCATTCTTCCAAGCGACTGATTTTGGATTTCTCCATGATTTGTCTAATGAGCTGTTTGATCTGTGGGGAACTTGTCTTGTGTGTGAGTTCACCTTGGTCATGGTTTTTCCTGAATTTAGGGTTTTGAATTTGATGTGATAAAATGACATTTCTGAGGAGAATTCTCTGTTGGGATGGTGAATATCCTCTAATTTTGAGTTTTGGTGTCTTCTATGCCGAGATATTTGAGAGAAACGGGATTGTAATTAGGCAGCCTCATTAGCATAGCCTGCTGAGGAGATATTCTAGAATAACTTTTGCTGTGAAGGTCGTAGAGACTTGGAAAGGGCATCTGTCTCTACTAAATGGGGTACTGCGGATCGATTGGTACCATCGCCGAGCTTCTAGGACCTTGGGAAGGGGTCGAACGAGCGAATCTGAAAAGTGGGCGGGGTTAGGTTTAGGCAAGGGGTGGTGTGGTTAGGGTAAGGGTCTAAGGAACCTGACTAGGCATAGAATCGAAGTCCAGAACCTCTGAATAAGAAAGTCGCTAAAACAGCTAGGGTTAAGGTAAGGATTAGGGATGAAAGCACATTGGAGAAGGAGATATTCTTGAATAACTTTTTTTCTGAAGGTCGTAGAGACTTGGAAAGTGGTTTCTATTGAACTAATGTGGGTCCTGCGGATCGATTGGTGCCATCCCCGAGCTCCTCCGACCTTCGGAAGGGGTCGAAGTAGCAAATGGCCGAAAACCCGAGGAGATATTCTTGAATAACTTTTTTTGTGAAGGTCGTAGAGAGTGGGAGAGGGCATTTGTTTCTGGCAAGTGGGGTATTGCGCATCGATTGGTACCATTTTCGAGCTTCTACGACCTTCGGAAGGGGTCGAACGCCCAAATCCCCAAAAGTGGGAGGGGCTAGTTCGGAATTTCTGATTTCTGGTGGAATTTGTGTCGATCTTACCTGCATTCTTACCTTTCAGGTTGAACGAAGAGGGGCCTGATGTGTGTCCAGACCACTGCCTCCTTGGCCCCCCATGATTGGGCCCCCAGAAGAGCTCCTGTGCCCCATACACCGCACGGCCCAAGGAGATGCTTCACTGTCATTCTTCCAAGCGACTGATTTTGGATTTCTCCATGATTTGTCTAATGAGCTGTTTGATCTGTGGGGAACTTGTCTTGTGTGTGAGTTCACCTTGGTCATGGTTTTTCCTGAATTTAGGGTTTTGAATTTGATGTGATAAAATGACATTTCTGAGGAGAATTCTCTGTTGGGATGGTGAATATCCTCTAATTTTGAGTTTTGGTGTCTTCTATGCCGAGATATTTGAGAGAAACGGGATTGTAATTAGGCAGCCTCATTAGCATAGCCTGCTGAGGAGATATTCTAGAATAACTTTTGCTGTGAAGGTCGTAGAGACTTGGAAAGGGCATCTGTCTCTACTAAATGGGGTACTGCGGATCGATTGGTACCATCGCCGAGCTTCTAGGACCTTGGGAAGGGGTCGAACGAGCGAATCTGAAAAGTGGGCGGGGTTAGGTTTAGGCAAGGGGTGGTGTGGTTAGGGTAAGGGTCTAAGGAACCTGACTAGGCATAGAATCGAAGTCCAGAACCTCTGAATAAGAAAGTCGCTAAAACAGCTAGGGTTAAGGTAAGGATTAGGGATGAAAGCACATTGGAGAAGGAGATATTCTTGAATAACTTTTTTTCTGAAGGTCGTAGAGACTTGGAAAGTGGTTTCTATTGAACTAATGTGGGTCCTGCGGATCGATTGGTGCCATCCCCGAGCTTCTCCGACCTTCGGAAGGGGTCGAAGTAGCAAATGGCCGAAAACCCGAGGAGATATTCTTGAATAACTTTTTTTGTGAAGGGTTAGGGTTAGGGTTAGGGTTAGGGTTAGGGATGAAAGCACATTGGAGAAGGAGATATTCTTGGGTTAGGGTTAGGGTTAGGGTTAGGGTTAGGGTTAGGGTTAGGGTTAGGGTTAGGATTAGGGATGAAAGCACATTGGAGAAGGAGATATTCTTGAATAACTTTTTTTCTGAAGGTCGTAGAGACTTGGAAAGTGGTTTCTATTGAACTAATGTGGGTCCTGCGGATCGATTGGTGCCATCCCCGAGCTCCTACGACCTTCGGAAGGGGTCGAAGTAGCGAATGGCCGAAAACCCGAGGAGATATTCTTGAATAACTTTTTTTGTGAAGGTCGTAGAGAGTGGGAGAGGGCATTTGTTTCTGGCAAGTGGGGTATTGCGCATCAATTGGTACCATTTTCGAGCTTCTACGACCTTCGGAAGGGGTCGAACGCCCAAATCCCCAAAAGTGGGCGGGGCTAGTTCGGAATTTCTGATTTCTGGTGGAATTTCTGTGGATCTTACCTGCATTCTTACCTTTCAGGCTGAATGAAGAGGGGCCTGATGTGTGTTAGGGTTAGGGTTAGGGTTAGGGTTAGGGTTAGGATTAGGGATGAAAGCACATTGGAGAAGGAGATATTCTTGGGTTAGGGTTAGGGTTAGGATTAGGGATGAAAGCACATTGGAGAAGGAGATATTCTTGAATAACTTTTTTTCTGAAGGTCGTAGAGACTTGGAAAGTGGTTTCTATTGAACTAATGTGGGTCCTGCGGATCGATTGGTGCCATCCCCGAGCTCCTACGACCTTCGGAAGGGGTCGAAGTAGCGAATGGCCGAAAACCCGAGGAGATATTCTTGAATAACTTTTTTTGTGAAGGTCGTAGAGAGTGGGAGAGGGCATTTGTTTCTGGCAAGTGGGGTATTGCGCATCGATTGGTACCATTTTCGAGCTTCTACGACCTTCGGAAGGGGTCGAACGCCCAAATCCCCAAAAGTGGGCGGGGCTAGTTCGGAATTTCTGATTTCTGGTGGAATTTCTGTGGATCTTACCTGCATTCTTACCTTTCAGGCTGAATGAAGAGGGGCCTGATGTGTGTCCAGACCACTGGCTCCTTGGCCCCCCATGATTGGGCCCCCAGAAGAGATGATTGGGCCCCCAGAAGAGCTCCTGTGCCCCATACACCGCACGGCCCAAGGAGATGCTTCACTCTCATTCTTCCAAGCGACTGATTTTGGATTTCTCCAAGATTTGTCTAATGAGCTGTTTGATCTGTGGGGCACTTGTCTTGTGTGTGAGTTCACCTTGGTCATGGTTTTTCCTGAATTTAGGGTTTTGAATTTGATGTGATAAAATGACATTTCTGAGGAGAATTCTCTGTTGGGATGGTGAATATCCTGTAATTTTGAGTTTTGGTGTCTTCTATGCCGAGATATTTGAGAGAAACGGGATTGTAATTAGGCCGCCTCATTAGCATAGCCTGCTGAGGAGATATTCTTGAATAACTTTTGTTGTGAAGGTCGTAGAGACTTGGAAAGGGCGTCTGTCTCTACCAAACGGGGTACTGCGGATCGATTGGTACCATCCCCGAGCTTCTAGGACCTTGGGAAGGGGTCGAACGAGCGAATCTGAAAAGTGGGCGGGGTTAGGTTTAGGCAAGGGGTGGTGTGGTTAGGGTAAGGGTCTAAGGAACCTGACTAGGCATAGAATCGAAGTCCAGAACCTCTGAATAAGAAAGTCGCTAAAACAGCTAGGGTTAAGGTAAGGATTAGGGATGAAAGCACATTGGAGAAGGAGATATTCTTGAATAACTTTTTTTCTGAAGGTCGTAGAGACTTGGAAAGTGGTTTCTATTGAACTAATGTGGGTCCTGCGGATCGATTGGTGCCATCCCCGAGCTCCTACGACCTTCGGAAGGGGTCGAAGTAGCGAATGGCCGAAAACCCGAGGAGATATTCTTGAATAACTTTTTTTGTGAAGGTCGTAGAGAGTGGGAGAGGGCATTTGTTTCTGGCAAGTGGGGTATTGCGCATCGATTGGTACCATTTTCGAGCTTCTACGACCTTCGGAAGGGGTCGAACGCCCAAATCCCCAAAAGTGGGCGGGGCTAGTTCGGAATTTCTGATTTCTGGTGGAATTTCTGTGGATCTTACCTGCATTCTTACCTTTCAGGCTGAATGAAGAGGGGCCTGATGTGTGTCCAGACCACTGGCTCCTTGGCCCCCCATGATTGGGCCCCCAGAAGAGATGATTGGGCCCCCAGAAGAGCTCCTGTGCCCCATACACCGCACGGCCCAAGGAGATGCTTCACTCTCATTCTTCCAAGCGACTGATTTTGGATTTCTCCAAGATTTGTCTAATGAGCTGTTTGATCTGTGGGGCACTTGTCTTGTGTGTGAGTTCACCTTGGTCATGGTTTTTCCTGAATTTAGGGTTTTGAATTTGATGTGATAAAATGACATTTCTGAGGAGAATTCTCTGTTGGGATGGTGAATATCCTGTAATTTTGAGTTTTGGTGTCTTCTATGCCGAGATATTTGAGAGAAACGGGATTGTAATTAGGCCGCCTCATTAGCATAGCCTGCTGAGGAGATATTCTTGAATAACTTTTGTTGTGAAGGTCGTAGAGACTTGGAAAGGGCGTCTGTCTCTACCAAACGGGGTACTGCGGATCGATTGGTACCATCCCCGAGCTTCTAGGACCTTGGGAAGGGGTCGAACGAGCGAATCTGAAAAGTGGGCGGGGTTAGGTTTAGGCAAGGGGTGGTGTGGTTAGGGTAAGGGTCTAAGGAACCTGACTAGGCATAGAATCGAAGTCCAGAACCTCTGAATAAGAAAGTCGCTAAAACAGCTAGGGTTAAGGTAAGGATTAGGGATGAAAGCACATTGGAGAAGGAGATATTCTTGAATAACTTTTTTTCTGAAGGTCGTAGAGACTTGGAAAGTGGTTTCTATTGAACTAATGTGGGTCCTGCGGATCGATTGGTGCCATCCCCGAGCTCCTACGACCTTCGGAAGGGGTCGAAGTAGCGAATGGCCGAAAACCCGAGGAGATATTCTTGAATAACTTTTTTTGTGAAGGTCGTAGAGAGTGGGAGAGGGCATTTGTTTCTGGCAAGTGGGGTATTGCGCATCGATTGGTACCATTTTCGAGCTTCTACGACCTTCGGAAGGGGTCGAACGCCCAAATCCCCAAAAGTGGGCGGGGCTAGTTCGGAATTTCTGATTTCTGGTGGAATTTCTGTGGATCTTACCTGCATTCTTACCTTTCAGGCTGAATGAAGAGGGGCCTGATGTGTGTTAGGGTTAGGGTTAGGGTTAGGGTTAGGGTTAGGATTAGGGATGAAAGCACATTGGAGAAGGAGATATTCTTGGGTTAGGGTTAGGGTTAGGATTAGGGATGAAAGCACATTGGAGAAGGAGATATTCTTGAATAACTTTTTTTCTGAAGGTCGTAGAGACTTGGAAAGTGGTTTCTATTGAACTAATGTGGGTCCTGCGGATCGATTGGTGCCATCCCCGAGCTCCTACGACCTTCGGAAGGGGTCGAAGTAGCGAATGGCCGAAAACCCGAGGAGATATTCTTGAATAACTTTTTTTGTGAAGGTCGTAGAGAGTGGGAGAGGGCATTTGTTTCTGGCAAGTGGGGTATTGCGCATCGATTGGTACCATTTTCGAGCTTCTACGACCTTCGGAAGGGGTCGAACGCCCAAATCCCCAAAAGTGGGCGGGGCTAGTTCGGAATTTCTGATTTCTGGTGGAATTTCTGTGGATCTTACCTGCATTCTTACCTTTCAGGCTGAATGAAGAGGGGCCTGATGTGTGTCCAGACCACTGGCTCCTTGGCCCCCCATGATTGGGCCCCCAGAAGAGATGATTGGGCCCCCAGAAGAGCTCCTGTGCCCCATACACCGCACGGCCCAAGGAGATGCTTCACTCTCATTCTTCCAAGCGACTGATTTTGGATTTCTCCAAGATTTGTCTAATGAGCTGTTTGATCTGTGGGGCACTTGTCTTGTGTGTGAGTTCACCTTGGTCATGGTTTTTCCTGAATTTAGGGTTTTGAATTTGATGTGATAAAATGACATTTCTGAGGAGAATTCTCTGTTGGGATGGTGAATATCCTGTAATTTTGAGTTTTGGTGTCTTCTATGCCGAGATATTTGAGAGAAACGGGATTGTAATTAGGCCGCCTCATTAGCATAGCCTGCTGAGGAGATATTCTTGAATAACTTTTGTTGTGAAGGTCGTAGAGACTTGGAAAGGGCGTCTGTCTCTACCAAACGGGGTACTGCGGATCGATTGGTACCATCCCCGAGCTTCTAGGACCTTGGGAAGGGGTCGAACGAGCGAATCTGAAAAGTGGGCGGGGTTAGGTTTAGGCAAGGGGTGGTGTGGTTAGGGTAAGGGTCTAAGGAACCTGACTAGGCATAGAATCGAAGTCCAGAACCTCTGAATAAGAAAGTCGCTAAAACAGCTAGGGTTAAGGTAAGGATTAGGGATGAAAGCACATTGGAGAAGGAGATATTCTTGAATAACTTTTTTTCTGAAGGTCGTAGAGACTTGGAAAGTGGTTTCTATTGAACTAATGTGGGTCCTGCGGATCGATTGGTGCCATCCCCGAGCTCCTACGACCTTCGGAAGGGGTCGAAGTAGCGAATGGCCGAAAACCCGAGGAGATATTCTTGAATAACTTTTTTTGTGAAGGTCGTAGAGAGTGGGAGAGGGCATTTGTTTCTGGCAAGTGGGGTATTGCGCATCAATTGGTACCATTTTCGAGCTTCTACGACCTTCGGAAGGGGTCGAACGCCCAAATCCCCAAAAGTGGGCGGGGCTAGTTCGGAATTTCTGATTTCTGGTGGAATTTCTGTGGATCTTACCTGCATTCTTACCTTTCAGGCTGAATGAAGAGGGGCCTGATGTGTGTTAGGGTTAGGGTTAGGGTTAGGGTTAGGGTTAGGATTAGGGATGAAAGCACATTGGAGAAGGAGATATTCTTGGGTTAGGGTTAGGGTTAGGATTAGGGATAGGGTTAGGGTTAGGGTTAGGGTTAGGGTTAGGGTTAGGGTTAGGGTTAGGTTTAGGTTTAGGGTTAGGGTTAGGGTTAGGGTTAGGGTTAGGGTTAGGGTTAGGGTTAGGGGTTAGGGGTTAGGGGTTAGGGTTAGGGTTAGGGTTAGGTAAGAACGGTAATATCCGTGGACCGACCCCGTCGGTCCAACGTTATGCACTGGCCCTCCTGGAACATAGGGTGCCCCTCACTTGGTAAAATAACCTTGCACAAACACTATTAAATATTCTCAAGTGAGTATAATAATCTCAAATTAGAGTTTATAGGTGGTTCCAAAAATTCTGCTACAATGCAGTTTGTAAAATAGACCATTTGCCATCAGTTCAGTTTAATTATAAAGGTAAGTATCAGTTAGTACTGTAATAACACATCCATAGTTGCAAACTTTAAGCCCGCCGCGACGTTAGGGTTAGGGTTAGGGTTAGGGTTAGGGTTAGGGTTAGGGTTAGGTGAAAACGGTAATATCCGTTGACCCGACAAGTCAGGTCAAACGTTATGCACGGGCCCTCCTGGGACATGGGATGCCCCTCACTTGGTAAAATAACCATAAATATCCAATAAAAGTGTTGTAACAACACCCTGATTTTTTACAGGTATGTGAAACACACTGTGGTAAAATAACCGTAAGTAAATCCTAATGATGTCGTAATAACACACTGATTTTTACAGTTGTGTTAAACATGTTGTAATTACAGCTAAATAAACATCCAATGAACTATATACAAATTTACAAATATGTCTTGAGTCTCTCCGCTCAGCCGAGGGAGGGTAAATGGCTTAGTCAGGTAAGTACAATTTGTCATTTTTGCTTAAAGTCCGTAGGCCCTGTCGCGACGTTTCGAAATTTGTTTATCTTCATCAGGCTAGGGCAGGTAAGTAGGTCAGGTCGAATTAAGAGGTAAGTCATCCCCATGGTGGGTCTCTGGGAGAGCTTGTCCCTGATCTTGCTCCATGAGGCATTTTGTCTTGTCTGAGACTGGCCAAGGAGTTGCAATCATTTATATAGCCCATCTAGCTCCTCCCCCTGGTGAAGTTAGGGTTAGGGTTAGGGTTAGGGTTAGGGTTAGGGTTAGGGTTAGGGTTAGGGTTAGGGTTAGGATTAGGGATGAAAGCACATTGGAGAAGGAGATATTCTTGAATAACTTTTTTTCTGAAGGTCGTAGAGACTTGGAAAGTGGTTTCTATTGAACTAATGTGGGTCCTGCGGATCGATTGGTGCCATCCCCGAGCTCCTCCGACCTTCGGAAGGGGTCGAAGTAGCAAATGGCCGAAAACCCGAGGAGATATTCTTGAATAACTTTTTTTGTGAAGGTCGTAGAGAGTGGGAGAGGGCATTTGTTTCTGGCAAGTGGGGTATTGCGCATCGATTGGTACCATTTTCGAGCTTCTACGACCTTCGGAAGGGGTCGAACGCCCAAATCCCCAAAAGTGGGAGGGGCTAGTTCGGAATTTCTGATTTCTGGTGGAATTTGTGTCGATCTTACCTGCATTCTTACCTTTCAGGTTGAACGAAGAGGGGCCTGATGTGTGTCCAGACCACTGCCTCCTTGGCCCCCCATGATTGGGCCCCCAGAAGAGCTCCTGTGCCCCATACACCGCACGGCCCAAGGAGATGCTTCACTGTCATTCTTCCAAGCGACTGATTTTGGATTTCTCCATGATTTGTCTAATGAGCTGTTTGATCTGTGGGGAACTTGTCTTGTGTGTGAGTTCACCTTGGTCATGGTTTTTCCTGAATTTAGGGTTTTGAATTTGATGTGATAAAATGACATTTCTGAGGAGAATTCTCTGTTGGGATGGTGAATATCCTCTAATTTTGAGTTTTGGTGTCTTCTATGCCGAGATATTTGAGAGAAACGGGATTGTAATTAGGCAGCCTCATTAGCATAGCCTGCTGAGGAGATATTCTAGAATAACTTTTGCTGTGAAGGTCGTAGAGACTTGGAAAGGGCATCTGTCTCTACTAAATGGGGTACTGCGGATCGATTGGTACCATCGCCGAGCTTCTAGGACCTTGGGAAGGGGTCGAACGAGCGAATCTGAAAAGTGGGCGGGGTTAGGTTTAGGCAAGGGGTGGTGTGGTTAGGGTAAGGGTCTAAGGAACCTGACTAGGCATAGAATCGAAGTCCAGAACCTCTGAATAAGAAAGTCGCTAAAACAGCTAGGGTTAAGGTAAGGATTAGGGATGAAAGCACATTGGAGAAGGAGATATTCTTGAATAACTTTTTTTCTGAAGGTCGTAGAGACTTGGAAAGTGGTTTCTATTGAACTAATGTGGGTCCTGCGGATCGATTGGTGCCATCCCCGAGCTTCTCCGACCTTCGGAAGGGGTCGAAGTAGCAAATGGCCGAAAACCCGAGGAGATATTCTTGAATAACTTTTTTTGTGAAGGGTTAGGGTTAGGGTTAGGGTTAGGGTTAGGGATGAAAGCACATTGGAGAAGGAGATATTCTTGAATAACTTTTTTTCTGAAGGTCGTAGAGACTTGGAAAGTGGTTTCTATTGAACTAATGTGGGTCCTGCGGATCGATTGGTTAGGGTTAGGGTTAGGGTTAGGGTTAGGGTTAGGGTTAGGGTTAGGGTTAGGGTTAGGGTTAGGGTTAGGGGTTAGGATTAGGGATGAAAGCACATTGGAGAAGGAGATATTCTTGAATAACTTTTTTTCTGAAGGTCGTAGAGACTTGGAAAGTGGTTTCTATTGAACTAATGTGGGTCCTGCGGATCGATTGGTGCCATCCCCGAGCTTCTCCGACCTTCGGAAGGGGTCGAAGTAGCAAATGGCCGAAAACCCGAGGAGATATTCTTGAATAACTTTTTTTGTGAAGGTCGTAGAGAGTGGGAGAGGGCATTTGTTTCTGGCAAGTGGGGTATTGCGCATCGATTGGTACCATTTTCGAGCTTCTACGACCTTCGGAAGGGGTCGAACGCCCAAATCCCCAAAAGTGGGAGGGGCTAGTTCGGAATTTCTGATTTCTGGTGGAATTTGTGTCGATCTTACCTGCATTCTTACCTTTCAGGTTGAACGAAGAGGGGCCTGATGTGTGTCCAGACCACTGCCTCCTTGGCCCCCCATGATTGGGCCCCCAGAAGAGCTCCTGTGCCCCATACACCGCACGGCCCAAGGAGATGCTTCACTGTCATTCTTCCAAGCGACTGATTTTGGATTTCTCCATGATTTGTCTAATGAGCTGTTTGATCTGTGGGGAACTTGTCTTGTGTGTGAGTTCACCTTGGTCATGGTTTTTCCTGAATTTAGGGTTTTGAATTTGATGTGATAAAATGACATTTCTGAGGAGAATTCTCTGTTGGGATGGTGAATATCCTCTAATTTTGAGTTTTGGTGTCTTCTATGCCGAGATATTTGAGAGAAACGGGATTGTAATTAGGCAGCCTCATTAGCATAGCCTGCTGAGGAGATATTCTAGAATAACTTTTGCTGTGAAGGTCGTAGAGACTTGGAAAGGGCATCTGTCTCTACTAAATGGGGTACTGCGGATCGATTGGTACCATCGCCGAGCTTCTAGGACCTTGGGAAGGGGTCGAACGAGCGAATCTGAAAAGTGGGCGGGGTTAGGTTTAGGCAAGGGGTGGTGTGGTTAGGGTAAGGGTCTAAGGAACCTGACTAGGCATAGAATCGAAGTCCAGAACCTCTGAATAAGAAAGTCGCTAAAACAGCTAGGGTTAAGGTAAGGATTAGGGATGAAAGCACATTGGAGAAGGAGATATTCTTGAATAACTTTTTTTCTGAAGGTCGTAGAGACTTGGAAAGTGGTTTCTATTGAACTAATGTGGGTCCTGCGGATCGATTGGTGCCATCCCCGAGCTTCTCCGACCTTCGGAAGGGGTCGAAGTAGCAAATGGCCGAAAACCCGAGGAGATATTCTTGAATAACTTTTTTTGTGAAGGTCGTAGAGAGTGGGAGAGGGCATTTGTTTCTGGCAAGTGGGGTATTGCGCATCGATTGGTACCATTTTCGAGCTTCTACGACCTTCGGAAGGGGTCGAACGCCCAAATCCCCAAAAGTGGGAGGGGCTAGTTCGGAATTTCTGATTTCTGGTGGAATTTGTGTCGATCTTACCTGCATTCTTACCTTTCAGGTTGAACGAAGAGGGGCCTGATGTGTGTCCAGACCACTGCCTCCTTGGCCCCCCATGATTGGGCCCCCAGAAGAGCTCCTGTGCCCCATACACCGCACGGCCCAAGGAGATGCTTCACTGTCATTCTTCCAAGCGACTGATTTTGGATTTCTCCATGATTTGTCTAATGAGCTGTTTGATCTGTGGGGAACTTGTCTTGTGTGTGAGTTCACCTTGGTCATGGTTTTTCCTGAATTTAGGGTTTTGAATTTGATGTGATAAAATGACATTTCTGAGGAGAATTCTCTGTTGGGATGGTGAATATCCTCTAATTTTGAGTTTTGGTGTCTTCTATGCCGAGATATTTGAGAGAAACGGGATTGTAATTAGGCAGCCTCATTAGCATAGCCTGCTGAGGAGATATTCTAGAATAACTTTTGCTGTGAAGGTCGTAGAGACTTGGAAAGGGCATCTGTCTCTACTAAATGGGGTACTGCGGATCGATTGGTACCATCGCCGAGCTTCTAGGACCTTGGGAAGGGGTCGAACGAGCGAATCTGAAAAGTGGGCGGGGTTAGGTTTAGGCAAGGGGTGGTGTGGTTAGGGTAAGGGTCTAAGGAACCTGACTAGGCATAGAATCGAAGTCCAGAACCTCTGAATAAGAAAGTCGCTAAAACAGCTAGGGTTAAGGTAAGGATTAGGGATGAAAGCACATTGGAGAAGGAGATATTCTTGAATAACTTTTTTTCTGAAGGTCGTAGAGACTTGGAAAGTGGTTTCTATTGAACTAATGTGGGTCCTGCGGATCGATTGGTGCCATCCCCGAGCTCCTCCGACCTTCGGAAGGGGTCGAAGTAGCAAATGGCCGAAAACCCGAGGAGATATTCTTGAATAACTTTTTTTGTGAAGGTCGTAGAGAGTGGGAGAGGGCATTTGTTTCTGGCAAGTGGGGTATTGCGCATCGATTGGTACCATTTTCGAGCTTCTACGACCTTCGGAAGGGGTCGAACGCCCAAATCCCCAAAAGTGGGAGGGGCTAGTTCGGAATTTCTGATTTCTGGTGGAATTTGTGTCGATCTTACCTGCATTCTTACCTTTCAGGTTGAACGAAGAGGGGCCTGATGTGTGTCCAGACCACTGCCTCCTTGGCCCCCCATGATTGGGCCCCCAGAAGAGCTCCTGTGCCCCATACACCGCACGGCCCAAGGAGATGCTTCACTGTCATTCTTCCAAGCGACTGATTTTGGATTTCTCCATGATTTGTCTAATGAGCTGTTTGATCTGTGGGGAACTTGTCTTGTGTGTGAGTTCACCTTGGTCATGGTTTTTCCTGAATTTAGGGTTTTGAATTTGATGTGATAAAATGACATTTCTGAGGAGAATTCTCTGTTGGGATGGTGAATATCCTCTAATTTTGAGTTTTGGTGTCTTCTATGCCGAGATATTTGAGAGAAACGGGATTGTAATTAGGCAGCCTCATTAGCATAGCCTGCTGAGGAGATATTCTAGAATAACTTTTGCTGTGAAGGTCGTAGAGACTTGGAAAGGGCATCTGTCTCTACTAAATGGGGTACTGCGGATCGATTGGTACCATCGCCGAGCTTCTAGGACCTTGGGAAGGGGTCGAACGAGCGAATCTGAAAAGTGGGCGGGGTTAGGTTTAGGCAAGGGGTGGTGTGGTTAGGGTAAGGGTCTAAGGAACCTGACTAGGCATAGAATCGAAGTCCAGAACCTCTGAATAAGAAAGTCGCTAAAACAGCTAGGGTTAAGGTAAGGATTAGGGATGAAAGCACATTGGAGAAGGAGATATTCTTGAATAACTTTTTTTCTGAAGGTCGTAGAGACTTGGAAAGTGGTTTCTATTGAACTAATGTGGGTCCTGCGGATCGATTGGTGCCATCCCCGAGCTTCTCCGACCTTCGGAAGGGGTCGAAGTAGCAAATGGCCGAAAACCCGAGGAGATATTCTTGAATAACTTTTTTTGTGAAGGGTTAGGGTTAGGGTTAGGGTTAGGGTTAGGGATGAAAGCACATTGGAGAAGGAGATATTCTTGAATAACTTTTTTTCTGAAGGTCGTAGAGACTTGGAAAGTGGTTTCTATTGAACTAATGTGGGTCCTGCGGATCGATTGGTGCCATCCCCGAGCTTCTCCGACCTTCGGAAGGGGTCGAAGTAGCAAATGGCCGAAAACCCGAGGAGATATTCTTGAATAACTTTTTTTGTGAAGGGTTAGGGTTAGGGTTAGGGTTAGGGTTAGGATTAGGGATGAAAGCACATTGGAGAAGGAGATATTCTTGAATAACTTTTTTTCTGAAGGTCGTAGAGACTTGGAAAGTGGTTTCTATTGAACTAATGTGGGTCCTGCGGATCGATTGGTGCCATCCCCGAGCTTCTCCGACCTTCGGAAGGGGTTAGGGTTAGGGTTAGGGTTAGGGTTAGGGTTAGGGTTAGGGTTAGGGTTAGGGTTAGGGTTAGGGTTAGGATTAGGGATGAAAGCACATTGGAGAAGGAGATATTCTTGAATAACTTTTTTTCTGAAGGTCGTAGAGACTTGGAAAGTGGTTTCTATTGAACTAATGTGGGTCCTGCGGATCGATTGGTGCCATCCCCGAGCTCCTCCGACCTTCGGAAGGGGTCGAAGTAGCAAATGGCCGAAAACCCGAGGAGATATTCTTGAATAACTTTTTTTGTGAAGGTCGTAGAGAGTGGGAGAGGGCATTTGTTTCTGGCAAGTGGGGTATTGCGCATCGATTGGTACCATTTTCGAGCTTCTACGACCTTCGGAAGGGGTCGAACGCCCAAATCCCCAAAAGTGGGAGGGGCTAGTTCGGAATTTCTGATTTCTGGTGGAATTTGTGTCGATCTTACCTGCATTCTTACCTTTCAGGTTGAACGAAGAGGGGCCTGATGTGTGTCCAGACCACTGCCTCCTTGGCCCCCCATGATTGGGCCCCCAGAAGAGCTCCTGTGCCCCATACACCGCACGGCCCAAGGAGATGCTTCACTGTCATTCTTCCAAGCGACTGATTTTGGATTTCTCCATGATTTGTCTAATGAGCTGTTTGATCTGTGGGGAACTTGTCTTGTGTGTGAGTTCACCTTGGTCATGGTTTTTCCTGAATTTAGGGTTTTGAATTTGATGTGATAAAATGACATTTCTGAGGAGAATTCTCTGTTGGGATGGTGAATATCCTCTAATTTTGAGTTTTGGTGTCTTCTATGCCGAGATATTTGAGAGAAACGGGATTGTAATTAGGCAGCCTCATTAGCATAGCCTGCTGAGGAGATATTCTAGAATAACTTTTGCTGTGAAGGTCGTAGAGACTTGGAAAGGGCATCTGTCTCTACTAAATGGGGTACTGCGGATCGATTGGTACCATCGCCGAGCTTCTAGGACCTTGGGAAGGGGTCGAACGAGCGAATCTGAAAAGTGGGCGGGGTTAGGTTTAGGCAAGGGGTGGTGTGGTTAGGGTAAGGGTCTAAGGAACCTGACTAGGCATAGAATCGAAGTCCAGAACCTCTGAATAAGAAAGTCGCTAAAACAGCTAGGGTTAAGGTAAGGATTAGGGATGAAAGCACATTGGAGAAGGAGATATTCTTGAATAACTTTTTTTCTGAAGGTCGTAGAGACTTGGAAAGTGGTTTCTATTGAACTAATGTGGGTCCTGCGGATCGATTGGTGCCATCCCCGAGCTTCTCCGACCTTCGGAAGGGGTCGAAGTAGCAAATGGCCGAAAACCCGAGGAGATATTCTTGAATAACTTTTTTTGTGAAGGGTTAGGGTTAGGGTTAGGGTTAGGGTTAGGGATGAAAGCACATTGGAGAAGGAGATATTCTTGGGTTAGGGTTAGGGTTAGGGTTAGGGTTAGGGTTAGGGTTAGGGTTAGGGTTAGGATTAGGGATGAAAGCACATTGGAGAAGGAGATATTCTTGAATAACTTTTTTTCTGAAGGTCGTAGAGACTTGGAAAGTGGTTTCTATTGAACTAATGTGGGTCCTGCGGATCGATTGGTGCCATCCCCGAGCTCCTACGACCTTCGGAAGGGGTCGAAGTAGCGAATGGCCGAAAACCCGAGGAGATATTCTTGAATAACTTTTTTTGTGAAGGTCGTAGAGAGTGGGAGAGGGCATTTGTTTCTGGCAAGTGGGGTATTGCGCATCAATTGGTACCATTTTCGAGCTTCTACGACCTTCGGAAGGGGTCGAACGCCCAAATCCCCAAAAGTGGGCGGGGCTAGTTCGGAATTTCTGATTTCTGGTGGAATTTCTGTGGATCTTACCTGCATTCTTACCTTTCAGGCTGAATGAAGAGGGGCCTGATGTGTGTTAGGGTTAGGGTTAGGGTTAGGGTTAGGGTTAGGATTAGGGATGAAAGCACATTGGAGAAGGAGATATTCTTGGGTTAGGGTTAGGGTTAGGATTAGGGATGAAAGCACATTGGAGAAGGAGATATTCTTGAATAACTTTTTTTCTGAAGGTCGTAGAGACTTGGAAAGTGGTTTCTATTGAACTAATGTGGGTCCTGCGGATCGATTGGTGCCATCCCCGAGCTCCTACGACCTTCGGAAGGGGTCGAAGTAGCGAATGGCCGAAAACCCGAGGAGATATTCTTGAATAACTTTTTTTGTGAAGGTCGTAGAGAGTGGGAGAGGGCATTTGTTTCTGGCAAGTGGGGTATTGCGCATCGATTGGTACCATTTTCGAGCTTCTACGACCTTCGGAAGGGGTCGAACGCCCAAATCCCCAAAAGTGGGCGGGGCTAGTTCGGAATTTCTGATTTCTGGTGGAATTTCTGTGGATCTTACCTGCATTCTTACCTTTCAGGCTGAATGAAGAGGGGCCTGATGTGTGTCCAGACCACTGGCTCCTTGGCCCCCCATGATTGGGCCCCCAGAAGAGATGATTGGGCCCCCAGAAGAGCTCCTGTGCCCCATACACCGCACGGCCCAAGGAGATGCTTCACTCTCATTCTTCCAAGCGACTGATTTTGGATTTCTCCAAGATTTGTCTAATGAGCTGTTTGATCTGTGGGGCACTTGTCTTGTGTGTGAGTTCACCTTGGTCATGGTTTTTCCTGAATTTAGGGTTTTGAATTTGATGTGATAAAATGACATTTCTGAGGAGAATTCTCTGTTGGGATGGTGAATATCCTGTAATTTTGAGTTTTGGTGTCTTCTATGCCGAGATATTTGAGAGAAACGGGATTGTAATTAGGCCGCCTCATTAGCATAGCCTGCTGAGGAGATATTCTTGAATAACTTTTGTTGTGAAGGTCGTAGAGACTTGGAAAGGGCGTCTGTCTCTACCAAACGGGGTACTGCGGATCGATTGGTACCATCCCCGAGCTTCTAGGACCTTGGGAAGGGGTCGAACGAGCGAATCTGAAAAGTGGGCGGGGTTAGGTTTAGGCAAGGGGTGGTGTGGTTAGGGTAAGGGTCTAAGGAACCTGACTAGGCATAGAATCGAAGTCCAGAACCTCTGAATAAGAAAGTCGCTAAAACAGCTAGGGTTAAGGTAAGGATTAGGGATGAAAGCACATTGGAGAAGGAGATATTCTTGAATAACTTTTTTTCTGAAGGTCGTAGAGACTTGGAAAGTGGTTTCTATTGAACTAATGTGGGTCCTGCGGATCGATTGGTGCCATCCCCGAGCTCCTACGACCTTCGGAAGGGGTCGAAGTAGCGAATGGCCGAAAACCCGAGGAGATATTCTTGAATAACTTTTTTTGTGAAGGTCGTAGAGAGTGGGAGAGGGCATTTGTTTCTGGCAAGTGGGGTATTGCGCATCGATTGGTACCATTTTCGAGCTTCTACGACCTTCGGAAGGGGTCGAACGCCCAAATCCCCAAAAGTGGGCGGGGCTAGTTCGGAATTTCTGATTTCTGGTGGAATTTCTGTGGATCTTACCTGCATTCTTACCTTTCAGGCTGAATGAAGAGGGGCCTGATGTGTGTCCAGACCACTGGCTCCTTGGCCCCCCATGATTGGGCCCCCAGAAGAGATGATTGGGCCCCCAGAAGAGCTCCTGTGCCCCATACACCGCACGGCCCAAGGAGATGCTTCACTCTCATTCTTCCAAGCGACTGATTTTGGATTTCTCCAAGATTTGTCTAATGAGCTGTTTGATCTGTGGGGCACTTGTCTTGTGTGTGAGTTCACCTTGGTCATGGTTTTTCCTGAATTTAGGGTTTTGAATTTGATGTGATAAAATGACATTTCTGAGGAGAATTCTCTGTTGGGATGGTGAATATCCTGTAATTTTGAGTTTTGGTGTCTTCTATGCCGAGATATTTGAGAGAAACGGGATTGTAATTAGGCCGCCTCATTAGCATAGCCTGCTGAGGAGATATTCTTGAATAACTTTTGTTGTGAAGGTCGTAGAGACTTGGAAAGGGCGTCTGTCTCTACCAAACGGGGTACTGCGGATCGATTGGTACCATCCCCGAGCTTCTAGGACCTTGGGAAGGGGTCGAACGAGCGAATCTGAAAAGTGGGCGGGGTTAGGTTTAGGCAAGGGGTGGTGTGGTTAGGGTAAGGGTCTAAGGAACCTGACTAGGCATAGAATCGAAGTCCAGAACCTCTGAATAAGAAAGTCGCTAAAACAGCTAGGGTTAAGGTAAGGATTAGGGATGAAAGCACATTGGAGAAGGAGATATTCTTGAATAACTTTTTTTCTGAAGGTCGTAGAGACTTGGAAAGTGGTTTCTATTGAACTAATGTGGGTCCTGCGGATCGATTGGTGCCATCCCCGAGCTCCTACGACCTTCGGAAGGGGTCGAAGTAGCGAATGGCCGAAAACCCGAGGAGATATTCTTGAATAACTTTTTTTGTGAAGGTCGTAGAGAGTGGGAGAGGGCATTTGTTTCTGGCAAGTGGGGTATTGCGCATCGATTGGTACCATTTTCGAGCTTCTACGACCTTCGGAAGGGGTCGAACGCCCAAATCCCCAAAAGTGGGCGGGGCTAGTTCGGAATTTCTGATTTCTGGTGGAATTTCTGTGGATCTTACCTGCATTCTTACCTTTCAGGCTGAATGAAGAGGGGCCTGATGTGTGTTAGGGTTAGGGTTAGGGTTAGGGTTAGGGTTAGGATTAGGGATGAAAGCACATTGGAGAAGGAGATATTCTTGGGTTAGGGTTAGGGTTAGGATTAGGGATGAAAGCACATTGGAGAAGGAGATATTCTTGAATAACTTTTTTTCTGAAGGTCGTAGAGACTTGGAAAGTGGTTTCTATTGAACTAATGTGGGTCCTGCGGATCGATTGGTGCCATCCCCGAGCTCCTACGACCTTCGGAAGGGGTCGAAGTAGCGAATGGCCGAAAACCCGAGGAGATATTCTTGAATAACTTTTTTTGTGAAGGTCGTAGAGAGTGGGAGAGGGCATTTGTTTCTGGCAAGTGGGGTATTGCGCATCGATTGGTACCATTTTCGAGCTTCTACGACCTTCGGAAGGGGTCGAACGCCCAAATCCCCAAAAGTGGGCGGGGCTAGTTCGGAATTTCTGATTTCTGGTGGAATTTCTGTGGATCTTACCTGCATTCTTACCTTTCAGGCTGAATGAAGAGGGGCCTGATGTGTGTCCAGACCACTGGCTCCTTGGCCCCCCATGATTGGGCCCCCAGAAGAGATGATTGGGCCCCCAGAAGAGCTCCTGTGCCCCATACACCGCACGGCCCAAGGAGATGCTTCACTCTCATTCTTCCAAGCGACTGATTTTGGATTTCTCCAAGATTTGTCTAATGAGCTGTTTGATCTGTGGGGCACTTGTCTTGTGTGTGAGTTCACCTTGGTCATGGTTTTTCCTGAATTTAGGGTTTTGAATTTGATGTGATAAAATGACATTTCTGAGGAGAATTCTCTGTTGGGATGGTGAATATCCTGTAATTTTGAGTTTTGGTGTCTTCTATGCCGAGATATTTGAGAGAAACGGGATTGTAATTAGGCCGCCTCATTAGCATAGCCTGCTGAGGAGATATTCTTGAATAACTTTTGTTGTGAAGGTCGTAGAGACTTGGAAAGGGCGTCTGTCTCTACCAAACGGGGTACTGCGGATCGATTGGTACCATCCCCGAGCTTCTAGGACCTTGGGAAGGGGTCGAACGAGCGAATCTGAAAAGTGGGCGGGGTTAGGTTTAGGCAAGGGGTGGTGTGGTTAGGGTAAGGGTCTAAGGAACCTGACTAGGCATAGAATCGAAGTCCAGAACCTCTGAATAAGAAAGTCGCTAAAACAGCTAGGGTTAAGGTAAGGATTAGGGATGAAAGCACATTGGAGAAGGAGATATTCTTGAATAACTTTTTTTCTGAAGGTCGTAGAGACTTGGAAAGTGGTTTCTATTGAACTAATGTGGGTCCTGCGGATCGATTGGTGCCATCCCCGAGCTCCTACGACCTTCGGAAGGGGTCGAAGTAGCGAATGGCCGAAAACCCGAGGAGATATTCTTGAATAACTTTTTTTGTGAAGGTCGTAGAGAGTGGGAGAGGGCATTTGTTTCTGGCAAGTGGGGTATTGCGCATCAATTGGTACCATTTTCGAGCTTCTACGACCTTCGGAAGGGGTCGAACGCCCAAATCCCCAAAAGTGGGCGGGGCTAGTTCGGAATTTCTGATTTCTGGTGGAATTTCTGTGGATCTTACCTGCATTCTTACCTTTCAGGCTGAATGAAGAGGGGCCTGATGTGTGTTAGGGTTAGGGTTAGGGTTAGGGTTAGGGTTAGGATTAGGGATGAAAGCACATTGGAGAAGGAGATATTCTTGGGTTAGGGTTAGGGTTAGGATTAGGGATAGGGTTAGGGTTAGGGTTAGGGTTAGGGTTAGGGTTAGGGTTAGGGTTAGGTTTAGGTTTAGGGTTAGGGTTAGGGTTAGGGTTAGGGTTAGGGTTAGGGTTAGGGTTAGGGTTAGGGTTAGGGTTAGGGTTAGGGTTAGGGTTAGGGTTAGGGTTAGGGTTAGGGTTAGGGTTAGGGTTAGGGTTAGGGTTAGGGTTAGGATTAGGGATGAAAGCACATTGGAGAAGGAGATATTCTTGAATAACTTTTTTTCTGAAGGTCGTAGAGACTTGGAAAGTGGTTTCTATTGAACTAATGTGGGTCCTGCGGATCGATTGGTGCCATCCCCGAGCTTCTCCGACCTTCGGAAGGGGTCGAAGTAGCAAATGGCCGAAAACCCGAGGAGATATTCTTGAATAACTTTTTTTGTGAAGGTCGTAGAGAGTGGGAGAGGGCATTTGTTTCTGGCAAGTGGGGTATTGCGCATCGATTGGTACCATTTTCGAGCTTCTACGACCTTCGGAAGGGGTCGAACGCCCAAATCCCCAAAAGTGGGAGGGGCTAGTTCGGAATTTCTGATTTCTGGTGGAATTTGTGTCGATCTTACCTGCATTCTTACCTTTCAGGTTGAACGAAGAGGGGCCTGATGTGTGTCCAGACCACTGCCTCCTTGGCCCCCCATGATTGGGCCCCCAGAAGAGCTCCTGTGCCCCATACACCGCACGGCCCAAGGAGATGCTTCACTGTCATTCTTCCAAGCGACTGATTTTGGATTTCTCCATGATTTGTCTAATGAGCTGTTTGATCTGTGGGGAACTTGTCTTGTGTGTGAGTTCACCTTGGTCATGGTTTTTCCTGAATTTAGGGTTTTGAATTTGATGTGATAAAATGACATTTCTGAGGAGAATTCTCTGTTGGGATGGTGAATATCCTCTAATTTTGAGTTTTGGTGTCTTCTATGCCGAGATATTTGAGAGAAACGGGATTGTAATTAGGCAGCCTCATTAGCATAGCCTGCTGAGGAGATATTCTAGAATAACTTTTGCTGTGAAGGTCGTAGAGACTTGGAAAGGGCATCTGTCTCTACTAAATGGGGTACTGCGGATCGATTGGTACCATCGCCGAGCTTCTAGGACCTTGGGAAGGGGTCGAACGAGCGAATCTGAAAAGTGGGCGGGGTTAGGTTTAGGCAAGGGGTGGTGTGGTTAGGGTAAGGGTCTAAGGAACCTGACTAGGCATAGAATCGAAGTCCAGAACCTCTGAATAAGAAAGTCGCTAAAACAGCTAGGGTTAAGGTAAGGATTAGGGATGAAAGCACATTGGAGAAGGAGATATTCTTGAATAACTTTTTTTCTGAAGGTCGTAGAGACTTGGAAAGTGGTTTCTATTGAACTAATGTGGGTCCTGCGGATCGATTGGTGCCATCCCCGAGCTCCTCCGACCTTCGGAAGGGGTCGAAGTAGCAAATGGCCGAAAACCCGAGGAGATATTCTTGAATAACTTTTTTTGTGAAGGTCGTAGAGAGTGGGAGAGGGCATTTGTTTCTGGCAAGTGGGGTATTGCGCATCGATTGGTACCATTTTCGAGCTTCTACGACCTTCGGAAGGGGTCGAACGCCCAAATCCCCAAAAGTGGGAGGGGCTAGTTCGGAATTTCTGATTTCTGGTGGAATTTGTGTCGATCTTACCTGCATTCTTACCTTTCAGGTTGAACGAAGAGGGGCCTGATGTGTGTCCAGACCACTGCCTCCTTGGCCCCCCATGATTGGGCCCCCAGAAGAGCTCCTGTGCCCCATACACCGCACGGCCCAAGGAGATGCTTCACTGTCATTCTTCCAAGCGACTGATTTTGGATTTCTCCATGATTTGTCTAATGAGCTGTTTGATCTGTGGGGAACTTGTCTTGTGTGTGAGTTCACCTTGGTCATGGTTTTTCCTGAATTTAGGGTTTTGAATTTGATGTGATAAAATGACATTTCTGAGGAGAATTCTCTGTTGGGATGGTGAATATCCTCTAATTTTGAGTTTTGGTGTCTTCTATGCCGAGATATTTGAGAGAAACGGGATTGTAATTAGGCAGCCTCATTAGCATAGCCTGCTGAGGAGATATTCTAGAATAACTTTTGCTGTGAAGGTCGTAGAGACTTGGAAAGGGCATCTGTCTCTACTAAATGGGGTACTGCGGATCGATTGGTACCATCGCCGAGCTTCTAGGACCTTGGGAAGGGGTCGAACGAGCGAATCTGGGTTAGGGTTAGGGTTAGGGTTAGGGTTAGGGTTAGGGTTAGGGTTAGGGTTAGGGTTAGGGTTAGGGTTAGGGTTAGGGTTAGGGTTAGGGTTAGGGTTAGGGTTAGGGTTAGGGTTAGGGTTAGGGTTAGGATTAGGGATGAAAGCACATTGGAGAAGGAGATATTCTTGAATAACTTTTTTTCTGAAGGTCGTAGAGACTTGGAAAGTGGTTTCTATTGAACTAATGTGGGTCCTGCGGATCGATTGGTGCCATCCCCGAGCTCCTACGACCTTCGGAAGGGGTCGAAGTAGCGAATGGCCGAAAACCCGAGGAGATATTCTTGAATAACTTTTTTTGTGAAGGTCGTAGAGAGTGGGAGAGGGCATTTGTTTCTGGCAAGTGGGGTATTGCGCATCGATTGGTACCATTTTCGAGCTTCTACGACCTTCGGAAGGGGTCGAACGCCCAAATCCCCAAAAGTGGGCGGGGCTAGTTCGGAATTTCTGATTTCTGGTGGAATTTCTGTGGATCTTACCTGCATTCTTACCTTTCAGGCTGAATGAAGAGGGGCCTGATGTGTGTCCAGACCACTGGCTCCTTGGCCCCCCATGATTGGGCCCCCAGAAGAGATGATTGGGCCCCCAGAAGAGCTCCTGTGCCCCATACACCGCACGGCCCAAGGAGATGCTTCACTCTCATTCTTCCAAGCGACTGATTTTGGATTTCTCCAAGATTTGTCTAATGAGCTGTTTGATCTGTGGGGCACTTGTCTTGTGTGTGAGTTCACCTTGGTCATGGTTTTTCCTGAATTTAGGGTTTTGAATTTGATGTGATAAAATGACATTTCTGAGGAGAATTCTCTGTTGGGATGGTGAATATCCTGTAATTTTGAGTTTTGGTGTCTTCTATGCCGAGATATTTGAGAGAAACGGGATTGTAATTAGGCCGCCTCATTAGCATAGCCTGCTGAGGAGATATTCTTGAATAACTTTTGTTGTGAAGGTCGTAGAGACTTGGAAAGGGCGTCTGTCTCTACCAAACGGGGTACTGCGGATCGATTGGTACCATCCCCGAGCTTCTAGGACCTTGGGAAGGGGTCGAACGAGCGAATCTGAAAAGTGGGCGGGGTTAGGTTTAGGCAAGGGGTGGTGTGGTTAGGGTAAGGGTCTAAGGAACCTGACTAGGCATAGAATCGAAGTCCAGAACCTCTGAATAAGAAAGTCGCTAAAACAGCTAGGGTTAAGGTAAGGATTAGGGATGAAAGCACATTGGAGAAGGAGATATTCTTGAATAACTTTTTTTCTGAAGGTCGTAGAGACTTGGAAAGTGGTTTCTATTGAACTAATGTGGGTCCTGCGGATCGATTGGTGCCATCCCCGAGCTCCTACGACCTTCGGAAGGGGTCGAAGTAGCGAATGGCCGAAAACCCGAGGAGATATTCTTGAATAACTTTTTTTGTGAAGGTCGTAGAGAGTGGGAGAGGGCATTTGTTTCTGGCAAGTGGGGTATTGCGCATCAATTGGTACCATTTTCGAGCTTCTACGACCTTCGGAAGGGGTCGAACGCCCAAATCCCCAAAAGTGGGCGGGGCTAGTTCGGAATTTCTGATTTCTGGTGGAATTTCTGTGGATCTTACCTGCATTCTTACCTTTCAGGCTGAATGAAGAGGGGCCTGATGTGTGTTAGGGTTAGGGTTAGGGTTAGGGTTAGGGTTAGGATTAGGGATGAAAGCACATTGGAGAAGGAGATATTCTTGGGTTAGGGTTAGGGTTAGGATTAGGGATAGGGTTAGGGTTAGGGTTAGGGTTAGGGTTAGGGTTAGGGTTAGGGTTAGGGTTAGGGTTAGGGTTAGGGTTAGGGTTAGGGTTAGGGTTAGGGTTAGGGTTAGGGTTAGGGTTAGGGTTAGGGTTAGGGTTAGGGTTAGGGTTAGGGTTAGGGTTAGGGTTAGGGTTAGGGTTAGGGTTAGGGTTAGGGTTAGGGTTAGGGTTAGGGTTAGGGTTAGGGTTAGGGTTAGGGTTAGGGTTAGGGTTAGGGTTAGGGTTAGGGTTAGGGTTAGGGTTAGGGTTAGGGTTAGGGTTAGGGTTAGGGTTAGGGTTAGGGTTAGGGTTAGGGTTAGGGTTAGGGTTAGGGTTAGGGTTAGGGTTAGGGTTAGGGTTAGGGTTAGGGTTAGGGTTAGGGTTAGGGTTAGGGTTAGGGTTAGGGTTAGGGTTAGGGTTAGGGTTAGGGTTAGGGTTAGGGTTAGGGTTAGGGTTAGGGTTAGGGTTAGGGTTAGGGTTAGGGTTAGGGTTAGGGTTAGGGTTAGGGTTAGGGTTAGGGTTAGGGTTAGGGTTAGGGTTAGGGTTAGGGTTAGGGTTAGGGTTAGGGTTAGGGTTAGGGTTAGGGTTAGGGTTAGGGTTAGGGTTAGGGTTAGGGTTAGGGTTAGGGTTAGGGTTAGGGTTAGGGTTAGGGTTAGGGTTAGGGTTAGGGTTAGGGTTAGGGTTAGGGTTAGGGTTAGGGTTAGGGTTAGGGTTAGGGTTAGGGTTAGGGTTAGGGTTAGGGTTAGGGTTAGGGTTAGGGTTAGGGTTAGGGTTAGGGTTAGGGTTAGGGTTAGGGTTAGGGTTAGGGTTAGGGTTAGGGTTAGGGTTAGGGTTAGGGTTAGGGTTAGGGTTAGGGTTAGGGTTAGGGTTAGGGTTAGGGTTAGGGTTAGGGTTAGGGTTAGGGTTAGGGTTAGGGTTAGGGTTAGGGTTAGGGTTAGGGTTAGGGTTAGGGTTAGGGTTAGGGTTAGGGTTAGGGTTAGGGTTAGGGTTAGGGTTAGGGTTAGGGTTAGGGTTAGGGTTAGGGTTAGGGTTAGGGTTAGGGTTAGGGTTAGGGTTAGGGTTAGGGTTAGGGTTAGGGTTAGGGTTAGGGTTAGGGTTAGGGTTAGGGTTAGGGTTAGGGTTAGGGTTAGGGTTAGGGTTAGGGTTAGGGTTAGGGTTAGGGTTAGGGTTAGGGTTAGGGTTAGGGTTAGGGTTAGGGTTAGGGTTAGGGTTAGGGTTAGGGTTAGGGTTAGGGTTAGGGTTAGGGTTAGGGTTAGGGTTAGGGTTAGGGTTAGGGTTAGGGTTAGGGTTAGGGTTAGGGTTAGGGTTAGGGTTAGGGTTAGGGTTAGGGTTAGGGTTAGGGTTAGGGTTAGGGTTAGGGTTAGGGTTAGGGTTAGGGTTAGGGTTAGGGTTAGGGTTAGGGTTAGGGTTAGGGTTAGGGTTAGGGTTAGGGTTAGGGTTAGGGTTAGGGTTAGGGTTAGGGTTAGGGTTAGGGTTAGGGTTAGGGTTAGGGTTAGGGTTAGGGTTAGGGTTAGGGTTAGGGTTAGGGTTAGGGTTAGGGTTAGGGTTAGGGTTAGGGTTAGGGTTAGGGTTAGGGTTAGGGTTAGGGTTAGGGTTAGGGTTAGGGTTAGGGTTAGGGTTAGGGTTAGGGTTAGGGTTAGGGTTAGGGTTAGGGTTAGGGTTAGGGTTAGGGTTAGGGTTAGGGTTAGGGTTAGGGTTAGGGTTAGGGTTAGGGTTAGGGTTAGGGTTAGGGTTAGGGTTAGGGTTAGGGTTAGGGTTAGGGTTAGGGTTAGGGTTAGGGTTAGGGTTAGGGTTAGGGTTAGGGTTAGGGTTAGGGTTAGGGTTAGGGTTAGGGTTAGGGTTAGGGTTAGGGTTAGGGTTAGGGTTAGGGTTAGGGTTAGGGTTAGGGTTAGGGTTAGGGTTAGGGTTAGGGTTAGGGTTAGGGTTAGGGTTAGGGTTAGGGTTAGGGTTAGGGTTAGGGTTAGGGTTAGGGTTAGGGTTAGGGTTAGGGTTAGGGTTAGGGTTAGGGTTAGGGTTAGGGTTAGGGTTAGGGTTAGGGTTAGGGTTAGGGTTAGGGTTAGGGTTAGGGTTAGGGTTAGGGTTAGGGTTAGGGTTAGGGTTAGGGTTAGGGTTAGGGTTAGGGTTAGGGTTAGGGTTAGGGTTAGGGTTAGGGTTAGGGTTAGGGTTAGGGTTAGGGTTAGGGTTAGGGTTAGGGTTAGGGTTAGGGTTAGGGTTAGGGTTAGGGTTAGGGTTAGGGTTAGGGTTAGGGTTAGGGTTAGGGTTAGGGTTAGGGTTAGGGTTAGGGTTAGGGTTAGGGTTAGGGTTAGGGTTAGGGTTAGGGTTAGGGTTAGGGTTAGGGTTAGGGTTAGGGTTAGGGTTAGGGTTAGGGTTAGGGTTAGGGTTAGGGTTAGGGTTAGGGTTAGGGTTAGGGTTAGGGTTAGGGTTAGGGTTAGGGTTAGGGTTAGGGTTAGGGTTAGGGTTAGGGTTAGGGTTAGGGTTAGGGTTAGGGTTAGGGTTAGGGTTAGGGTTAGGGTTAGGGTTAGGGTTAGGGTTAGGGTTAGGGTTAGGGTTAGGGTTAGGGTTAGGGTTAGGGTTAGGGTTAGGGTTAGGGTTAGGGTTAGGGTTAGGGTTAGGGTTAGGGTTAGGGTTAGGGTTAGGGTTAGGGTTAGGGTTAGGGTTAGGGTTAGGGTTAGGGTTAGGGTTAGGGTTAGGGTTAGGGTTAGGGTTAGGGTTAGGGTTAGGGTTAGGGTTAGGGTTAGGGTTAGGGTTAGGGTTAGGGTTAGGGTTAGGGTTAGGGTTAGGGTTAGGGTTAGGGTTAGGGTTAGGGTTAGGGTTAGGGTTAGGGTTAGGGTTAGGGTTAGGGTTAGGGTTAGGGTTAGGGTTAGGGTTAGGGTTAGGGTTAGGGTTAGGGTTAGGGTTAGGGTTAGGGTTAGGGTTAGGGTTAGGGTTAGGGTTAGGGTTAGGGTTAGGGTTAGGGTTAGGGTTAGGGTTAGGGTTAGGGTTAGGGTTAGGGTTAGGGTTAGGGTTAGGGTTAGGGTTAGGGTTAGGGTTAGGGTTAGGGTTAGGGTTAGGGTTAGGGTTAGGGTTAGGGTTAGGGTTAGGGTTAGGGTTAGGGTTAGGGTTAGGGTTAGGGTTAGGGTTAGGGTTAGGGTTAGGGTTAGGGTTAGGGTTAGGGTTAGGGTTAGGGTTAGGGTTAGGGTTAGGGTTAGGGTTAGGGTTAGGGTTAGGGTTAGGGTTAGGGTTAGGGTTAGGGTTAGGGTTAGGGTTAGGGTTAGGGTTAGGGTTAGGGTTAGGGTTAGGGTTAGGGTTAGGGTTAGGGTTAGGGTTAGGGTTAGGGTTAGGGTTAGGGTTAGGGTTAGGGTTAGGGTTAGGGTTAGGGTTAGGGTTAGGGTTAGGGTTAGGGTTAGGGTTAGGGTTAGGGTTAGGGTTAGGGTTAGGGTTAGGGTTAGGGTTAGGGTTAGGGTTAGGGTTAGGGTTAGGGTTAGGGTTAGGGTTAGGGTTAGGGTTAGGGTTAGGGTTAGGGTTAGGGTTAGGGTTAGGGTTAGGGTTAGGGTTAGGGTTAGGGTTAGGGTTAGGGTTAGGGTTAGGGTTAGGGTTAGGGTTAGGGTTAGGGTTAGGGTTAGGGTTAGGGTTAGGGTTAGGGTTAGGGTTAGGGTTAGGGTTAGGGTTAGGGTTAGGGTTAGGGTTAGGGTTAGGGTTAGGGTTAGGGTTAGGGTTAGGGTTAGGGTTAGGGTTAGGGTTAGGGTTAGGGTTAGGGTTAGGGTTAGGGTTAGGGTTAGGGTTAGGGTTAGGGTTAGGGTTAGGGTTAGGGTTAGGGTTAGGGTTAGGGTTAGGGTTAGGGTTAGGGTTAGGGTTAGGGTTAGGGTTAGGGTTAGGGTTAGGGTTAGGGTTAGGGTTAGGGTTAGGGTTAGGGTTAGGGTTAGGGTTAGGGTTAGGGTTAGGGTTAGGGTTAGGGTTAGGGTTAGGGTTAGGGTTAGGGTTAGGGTTAGGGTTAGGGTTAGGGTTAGGGTTAGGGTTAGGGTTAGGGTTAGGGTTAGGGTTAGGGTTAGGGTTAGGGTTAGGGTTAGGGTTAGGGTTAGGGTTAGGGTTAGGGTTAGGGTTAGGGTTAGGGTTAGGGTTAGGGTTAGGGTTAGGGTTAGGGTTAGGGTTAGGGTTAGGGTTAGGGTTAGGGTTAGGGTTAGGGTTAGGGTTAGGGTTAGGGTTAGGGTTAGGGTTAGGGTTAGGGTTAGGGTTAGGGTTAGGGTTAGGGTTAGGGTTAGGGTTAGGGTTAGGGTTAGGGTTAGGGTTAGGGTTAGGGTTAGGGTTAGGGTTAGGGTTAGGGTTAGGGTTAGGGTTAGGGTTAGGGTTAGGGTTAGGGTTAGGGTTAGGGTTAGGGTTAGGGTTAGGGTTAGGGTTAGGGTTAGGGTTAGGGTTAGGGTTAGGGTTAGGGTTAGGGTTAGGGTTAGGGTTAGGGTTAGGGTTAGGGTTAGGGTTAGGGTTAGGGTTAGGGTTAGGGTTAGGGTTAGGGTTAGGGTTAGGGTTAGGGTTAGGGTTAGGGTTAGGGTTAGGGTTAGGGTTAGGGTTAGGGTTAGGGTTAGGGTTAGGGTTAGGGTTAGGGTTAGGGTTAGGGTTAGGGTTAGGGTTAGGGTTAGGGTTAGGGTTAGGGTTAGGGTTAGGGTTAGGGTTAGGGTTAGGGTTAGGGTTAGGGTTAGGGTTAGGGTTAGGGTTAGGGTTAGGGTTAGGGTTAGGGTTAGGGTTAGGGTTAGGGTTAGGGTTAGGGTTAGGGTTAGGGTTAGGGTTAGGGTTAGGGTTAGGGTTAGGGTTAGGGTTAGGGTTAGGGTTAGGGTTAGGGTTAGGGTTAGGGTTAGGGTTAGGGTTAGGGTTAGGGTTAGGGTTAGGGTTAGGGTTAGGGTTAGGGTTAGGGTTAGGGTTAGGGTTAGGGTTAGGGTTAGGGTTAGGGTTAGGGTTAGGGTTAGGGTTAGGGTTAGGGTTAGGGTTAGGGTTAGGGTTAGGGTTAGGGTTAGGGTTAGGGTTAGGGTTAGGGTTAGGGTTAGGGTTAGGGTTAGGGTTAGGGTTAGGGTTAGGGTTAGGGTTAGGGTTAGGGTTAGGGTTAGGGTTAGGGTTAGGGTTAGGGTTAGGGTTAGGGTTAGGGTTAGGGTTAGGGTTAGGGTTAGGGTTAGGGTTAGGGTTAGGGTTAGGGTTAGGGTTAGGGTTAGGGTTAGGGTTAGGGTTAGGGTTAGGGTTAGGGTTAGGGTTAGGGTTAGGGTTAGGGTTAGGGTTAGGGTTAGGGTTAGGGTTAGGGTTAGGGTTAGGGTTAGGGTTAGGGTTAGGGTTAGGGTTAGGGTTAGGGTTAGGGTTAGGGTTAGGGTTAGGGTTAGGGTTAGGGTTAGGGTTAGGGTTAGGGTTAGGGTTAGGGTTAGGGTTAGGGTTAGGGTTAGGGTTAGGGTTAGGGTTAGGGTTAGGGTTAGGGTTAGGGTTAGGGTTAGGGTTAGGGTTAGGGTTAGGGTTAGGGTTAGGGTTAGGGTTAGGGTTAGGGTTAGGGTTAGGGTTAGGGTTAGGGTTAGGGTTAGGGTTAGGGTTAGGGTTAGGGTTAGGGTTAGGGTTAGGGTTAGGGTTAGGGTTAGGGTTAGGGTTAGGGTTAGGGTTAGGGTTAGGGTTAGGGTTAGGGTTAGGGTTAGGGTTAGGGTTAGGGTTAGGGTTAGGGTTAGGGTTAGGGTTAGGGTTAGGGTTAGGGTTAGGGTTAGGGTTAGGGTTAGGGTTAGGGTTAGGGTTAGGGTTAGGGTTAGGGTTAGGGTTAGGGTTAGGGTTAGGGTTAGGGTTAGGGTTAGGGTTAGGGTTAGGGTTAGGGTTAGGGTTAGGGTTAGGGTTAGGGTTAGGGTTAGGGTTAGGGTTAGGGTTAGGGTTAGGGTTAGGGTTAGGGTTAGGGTTAGGGTTAGGGTTAGGGTTAGGGTTAGGGTTAGGGTTAGGGTTAGGGTTAGGGTTAGGGTTAGGGTTAGGGTTAGGGTTAGGGTTAGGGTTAGGGTTAGGGTTAGGGTTAGGGTTAGGGTTAGGGTTAGGGTTAGGGTTAGGGTTAGGGTTAGGGTTAGGGTTAGGGTTAGGGTTAGGGTTAGGGTTAGGGTTAGGGTTAGGGTTAGGGTTAGGGTTAGGGTTAGGGTTAGGGTTAGGGTTAGGGTTAGGGTTAGGGTTAGGGTTAGGGTTAGGGTTAGGGTTAGGGTTAGGGTTAGGGTTAGGGTTAGGGTTAGGGTTAGGGTTAGGGTTAGGGTTAGGGTTAGGGTTAGGGTTAGGGTTAGGGTTAGGGTTAGGGTTAGGGTTAGGGTTAGGGTTAGGGTTAGGGTTAGGGTTAGGGTTAGGGTTAGGGTTAGGGTTAGGGTTAGGGTTAGGGTTAGGGTTAGGGTTAGGGTTAGGGTTAGGGTTAGGGTTAGGGTTAGGGTTAGGGTTAGGGTTAGGGTTAGGGTTAGGGTTAGGGTTAGGGTTAGGGTTAGGGTTAGGGTTAGGGTTAGGGTTAGGGTTAGGGTTAGGGTTAGGGTTAGGGTTAGGGTTAGGGTTAGGGTTAGGGTTAGGGTTAGGGTTAGGGTTAGGGTTAGGGTTAGGGTTAGGGTTAGGGTTAGGGTTAGGGTTAGGGTTAGGGTTAGGGTTAGGGTTAGGGTTAGGGTTAGGGTTAGGGTTAGGGTTAGGGTTAGGGTTAGGGTTAGGGTTAGGGTTAGGGTTAGGGTTAGGGTTAGGGTTAGGGTTGGGTTAGGGTTAGGGTTAG
>NW_026518868.1:0-52232 GCF_947347685.1 Pleuronectes platessa | reverse complement strand
ACAAAGAGTGAGACATTTCTAGGCATTTTCAGCACTCAGGACGGGGGCTTAAGTGTCGGTTCTCAGGCACGGCCGGTGCTGGTGCTTGGTCTCTACTTGGAGGCCCGGGTCAGTGAAATCTGACCAAGTGTGAAATGGAGAACCAAGGGCGCGAGGCTCTTTAACCCAGGCCCATGGGTGATAACACTCAGGACGGGGGCTTAAGTGTGGGTCTCCGGGCACGGCCGGTGCTGGTGCTGGGTCTGTCCCTGGAGGCCCGGATCAGCGAAATCTGACCAAGTGTGGAATGGAGAACCAAGAGCGCGAGGCTCTTTAACCCAGGCCCATGGGTGATAACACTCAGGACGGGGGCTTAAGTGTGGGTCTCCGGGCACGGCCGGTGCTGTTGCTTGGTCTCTCCGTGTAGGCCCAGTTCAGTGAAATGTGACAAAGAAAGAGATCTAAACAAAGGAAACTGATATATATATGTTTCCTTTGATTCCTTTGGAGATAACCATAGGAAACATGGGTAAGAACGGGATCCAAGGATCCTTTCGAGATAAGCATAGGAGTGTTTCCTTTGGAGAGGATAATAGGAATGTTTCCTTTAGAATTACTCAGACAGAGACCCAAATATTTTACTTCCGTAAACCCTGGTAAGGAACATTTCTAGGCATTTTCAGCACTCAGGGTGTGGGCTTTGGAGTGGGTCCCCGGGCTCAGCCATATCTGGAGGTTTTTTCTCCCATGTTTTGTATTTTTCCCCATGAAAACGTGTGGGACATTTCCAGGCATTTTTGCTATAATGTAAATTGCCTAGAAGTCTCCCAAGTATTGCATCTTTCCCTAACACAGAGTGAGACATTTCTAGGCATTTTCAGCACTCAGGACGGGGGCTTAAGTGTCGGTTCTCAGGCACGGCCGGTGCTGGTGCTTGGTCTCTACTTGGAGGCCCGGGTCAGCGAAATCTGACCAAGTGTGGAATGGAGAACCAAGAGCGCGAGGCTCTTTAACCCAGGCCCATGGGTGATAACACTCAGGACGGGGGCTTAAGTGTGGGTCCCCGGGCACGGCCGGTGCTGGTGCTTGGTCTCTCCGTGTAGGCCCGGTTCAGTGAAATGTGACTAAGAAAGAGATCTAAACACAGAAAACTGATATACATATGTTTCCTTTGATTCCTTTGGAGATAACCATAGGAAACATGGGTAAGAACGGGATCCGAGGATCCTTTAGAGATAAGCACAGGAGTGTTTCCTTTGGAGAGGATAATAGGAATGTTTCCTTTAGAATTACTCAGACAGAGACCCAAATATTGTACTTCCGTAAACCCTAGTATGGGATATTTCTAGGCATTTTTGCTATAATGTAAAGTGCCTAGAAGTGTCCCAAGTAGTCTATCTTTCCCTAACACAAAGAGTGAGACATTTCTAGGCATTTTAAGCACTCAGGACGGGGGCTTAAGTGTGGGTCCTCAGGCACGGCCAGTGCTGGTGCTTGGTCTCTCCTTGGAGGCCCGGGTCAGCGAAATCTGACTAAGTGTGGAATGGAGAACCAAGAGCGCGAGGCTCTTTAACCCAGGCCCTTGGGTGATCACTCAGGACAGGGGGGCTTAAGTGTGGGTCCCCGGGCACGGCCGGTGCTGGTGCTGGGTCTGTCCCTGGAGGCCCGGCTCAGCGAAATCTGACCAAGTGTGGAATGGAGAACCAAGGGCGCGAGGCTCTTTAACCCAGGCCCATGGATGATTACGCTCAGGACGGGGGGGGCTTAAGTGAGGGTCCCCGGGAGCGGCCGGTGCTGGTGCTTGGTCTGTCCCTGGAGGCCCGGCTCAGCGAAATCGGACCAAGTGTGGAATGGAGAACCAAGGGCGCGAGGATCTTTAACCCAGGCCCATGGGTGATCACTCAGGACAGGGGGGCTTAAGTGTGGGTCCCCGGGCACGTCCGGTGCTGGTGCTGGGTCTGTCCCTGGAGGCCCGGCTCAGCGAAATCTGACCAAGTGTGGAATGGAGAACCAAGGGCGCGAGGCTCTTTAACCCAGGCCCATGGGTGATTACGCTCAGGACGGGGGGGGCTTAAGTGAGGATCCCTGGGCACGGCCGGTGCTGGTGCTTGGTCTGTCCCTGGAGGCCCGGCTCAGCAAAATCTGACTAAGTGTGGAATGGAAAACCAAGAGCGCGAGGCTCTTTAACCCAGGCCCATGGGTGATAACACTCAGGACCGGGGCTTAAGTGTGGGTCTCCGGGCACGGCCGGTGCTGGTGCTTGGTCTCTCCGTGTAGGCCCAGTTCAGTGTAATGTGACTAAGAAAGAGATCTAAACACAGGAAACTGATATACATATGTTTCGTTTGATTCCTTTGGAGATAACCATAGGAAACATGGGTATGAACGGGATCCAAGGATCCTTTCGAGATAAGCATAGGAGTGTTTCCTTTGGAGAGGATAATAGGAATGTTTCCTTTAGAATTACTCAGACAGAGACCCAAATATTGTACTTTCGTAAACCCTAGTATGGGACATTTCTAGGCATTTTGCTGTAATGTAAAGTGCCTACAAATGTCCCATGTATTGTATTTTTACCTAACACAAAGAGTGGAACATTTCTAGTTATTTTCAGCACTCAGGGTGTGGGCTTTAGAGTGGGTCCCCGGGCTCAGCCATATCTGGAGGTTTTTTCTCCCATGTTTTGTATTTTTCCCCATGAAAACGTATGGGACATTTCTAGGCATTTTTACTATAATGTAAAGTGACTAGAAGTGTCCCAAGTATTCTATCTTTCCCTAACACAAAGAGTGAGACATTTCTAGGCATTTTCAGCACTCAGGACGGGGGCTTAAGTGTCGGTTCTCAGGCACGGCCGGTGCTGGTGCTTGGTCTCTACTTGGAGGCCCGGGTCAGTGAAATCTGACCAAGTGTGAAATGGAGAACCAAGGGCGCGAGGCTCTTTAACCCAGGCCCATGGGTGATAACACTCAGGACGGGGGCTTAAGTGTGGGTCTCCGGGCACGGCCGGTGCTGGTGCTGGGTCTGTCCCTGGAGGCCCGGATCAGCGAAATCTGACCAAGTGTGGAATGGAGAACCAAGAGCGCGAGGCTCTTTAACCCAGGCCCATGGGTGATAACACTCAGGACGGGGGCTTAAGTGTGGGTCTCCGGGCACGGCCGGTGCTGTTGCTTGGTCTCTCCGTGTAGGCCCAGTTCAGTGAAATGTGACAAAGAAAGAGATCTAAACAAAGGAAACTGATATATATATGTTTCCTTTGATTCCTTTGGAGATAACCATAGGAAACATGGGTAAGAACGGGATCCAAGGATCCTTTCGAGATAAGCATAGGAGTGTTTCCTTTGGAGAGGATAATAGGAATGTTTCCTTTAGAATTACTCAGACAGAGACCCAAATATTTTACTTCCGTAAACCCTGGTAAGGAACATTTCTAGGCATTTTCAGCACTCAGGGTGTGGGCTTTGGAGTGGGTCCCCGGGCTCAGCCATATCTGGAGGTTTTTTCTCCCATGTTTTGTATTTTTCCCCATGAAAACGTGTGGGACATTTCCAGGCATTTTTGCTATAATGTAAATTGCCTAGAAGTCTCCCAAGTATTGTATCTTTCCCTAACACAGAGTGAGACATTTCTAGGCATTTTCAGCACTCAGGACGGGGGCTTAAGTGTCGGTTCTCAGGCACGGCCGGTGCTGGTGCTTGGTCTCTACTTGGAGGCCCGGGTCAGCGAAATCTGACCAAGTGTGGAATGGAGAACCAAGAGCGCGAGGCTCTTTAACCCAGGCCCATGGGTGATAACACTCAGGACGGGGGCTTAAGTGTGGGTCCCCGGGCACGGCCGGTGCTGGTGCTTGGTCTCTCCGTGTAGGCCCGGTTCAGTGTAATGTGACTAAGAAAGAGATCTAAACACAGGAAACTGATATACATATGTTTCGTTTGATTCCTTTGGAGATAACCATAGGAAACATGGGTATGAACGGGATCCAAGGATCCTTTCGAGATAAGCATAGGAGTGTTTCCTTTGGAGAGGATAATAGGAATGTTTCCTTTAGAATTACTCAGACAGAGACCCAAATATTGTACTTTCGTAAACCCTAGTATGGGACATTTCTAGGCATTTTGCTGTAATGTAAAGTGCCTACAAATGTCCCATGTATTGTATTTTTACCTAACACAAAGAGTGGAACATTTCTAGTTATTTTCAGCACTCAGGGTGTGGGCTTTAGAGTGGGTCCCCGGGCTCAGCCATATCTGGAGGTTTTTTCTCCCATGTTTTGTATTTTTCCCCATGAAAACGTATGGGACATTTCTAGGCATTTTTACTATAATGTAAAGTGACTAGAAGTGTCCCAAGTATTCTATCTTTCCCTAACACAAAGAGTGAGACATTTCTAGGCATTTTCAGCACTCAGGACGGGGGCTTAAGTGTCGGTTCTCAGGCACGGCCGGTGCTGGTGCTTGGTCTCTACTTGGAGGCCCGGGTCAGCGAAATCTGACCAAGTGTGAAATGGAGAACCAAGGGCGCGAGGCTCTTTAACCCAGGCCCATGGGTGATAACACTCAGGACGGGGGCTTAAGTGTGGGTCTCCGGGCACGGCCGGTGCTGGTGCTGGGTCTGTCCCTGGAGGCCCGGATCAGCGAAATCTGACCAAGTGTGGAATGGAGAACCAAGAGCGCGAGGCTCTTTAACCCAGGCCCATGGGTGATAACACTCAGGACGGGGGCTTAAGTGTGGGTCTCCGGGCACGGCCGGTGCTGTTGCTTGGTCTCTCCGTGTAGGACCAGTTCAGTGAAATGTGACAAAGAAAGAGATCTAAACAAAGGAAACTGATATATATATGTTTCCTTTGATTCCTTTGGAGATAACCATAGGAAACATGGGTAAGAACGGGATCCAAGGATCCTTTCGAGATAAGCATAGGAGTGTTTCCTTTGGAGAGGATAATAGGAATGTTTCCTTTAGAATTACTCAGACAGAGACCCAAATATTTTACTTCCGTAAACCCTGGTAAGGAACATTTCTAGGCATTTTCAGCACTCAGGGTGTGGGCTTTGGAGTGGGTCCCCGGGCTCAGCCATATCTGGAGGTTTTTTCTCCCATGTTTTGTATTTTTCCCCATGAAAACGTGTGGGACATTTCCAGGCATTTTTGCTATAATGTAAATTGCCTAGAAGTCTCCCAAGTATTGTATCTTTCCCTAACACAGAGTGAGACATTTCTAGGCATTTTCAGCACTCAGGACGGGGGCTTAAGTGTCGGTTCTCAGGCACGGCCGGTGCTGGTGCTTGGTCTCTACTTGGAGGCCCGGGTCAGCGAAATCTGACCAAGTGTGGAATGGAGAACCAAGAGCGCGAGGCTCTTTAACCCAGGCCCATGGGTGATAACACTCAGGACGGGGGCTTAAGTGTGGGTCCCCGGGCACGGCCGGTGCTGGTGCTTGGTCTCTCCGTGTAGGCCCGGTTCAGTGAAATGTGACTAAGAAAGAGATCTAAACACAGAAAACTGATATACATATGTTTCCTTTGATTCCTTTGGAGATAACCATAGGAAACATGGGTAAGAACGGGATCCGAGGATCCTTTAGAGATAAGCACAGGAGTGTTTCCTTTGGAGAGGATAATAGGAATGTTTCCTTTAGAATTACTCAGACAGAGACCCAAATATTGTACTTCCGTAAACCCTAGTATGGGATATTTCTAGGCATTTTTGCTATAATGTAAAGTGCCTAGAAGTGTCCCAAGTAGTCTATCTTTCCCTAACACAAAGAGTGAGACATTTCTAGGCATTTTAAGCACTCAGGACGGGGGCTTAAGTGTGGGTCCTCGGGCACGGCCAGTGCTGGTGCTTGGTCTCTCCTTGGAGGCCCGGGTCAGCGAAATCTGACTAAGTGTGGAATGGAGAACCAAGAGCGCGAGGCTCTTTAACCCAGGCCCTTGGGTGATCACTCAGGACAGGGGGGCTTAAGTGTGGGTCCCCGGGCACGGCCGGTGCTGGTGCTGGGTCTGTCCCTGGAGGCCCGGCTCAGCGAAATCTGACCAAGTGTGGAATGGAGAACCAAGGGCGCGAGGCTCTTTAACCCAGGCCCATGGATGATTACGCTCAGGACGGGGGGGGCTTAAGTGAGGGTCCCCGGGAGCGGCCGGTGCTGGTGCTTGGTCTGTCCCTGGAGGCCCGGCTCAGCGAAATCTGACCAAGTGTGGAATGGAGAACCAAGGGCGCGAGGATCTTTAACCCAGGCCCATGGGTGATCACTCAGGACAGGGGGGCTTAAGTGTGGGTCCCCGGGCACGTCCGGTGCTGGTGCTGGGTCTGTCCCTGGAGGCCCGGCTCAGCGAAATCTGACCAAGTGTGGAATGGAGAACCAAGGGCGCGAGGCTCTTTAACCCAGGCCCATGGGTGATTACGCTCAGGACGGGGGGGGCTTAAGTGAGGATCCCTGGGCACGGCCGGTGCTGGTGCTTGGTCTGTCCCTGGAGGCCCGGCTCAGCAAAATCTGACTAAGTGTGGAATGGAAAACCAAGAGCGCGAGGCTCTTTAACCCAGGCCCATGGGTGATAACACTCAGGACCGGGGCTTAAGTGTGGGTCTCCGGGCACGGCCGGTGCTGGTGCTTGGTCTCTCCGTGTAGGCCCAGTTCAGTGTAATGTGACTAAGAAAGAGATCTAAACACAGGAAACTGATATACATATGTTTCGTTTGATTCCTTTGGAGATAACCATAGGAAACATGGGTATGAACGGGATCCAAGGATCCTTTCGAGATAAGCATAGGAGTGTTTCCTTTGGAGAGGATAATAGGAATGTTTCCTTTAGAATTACTCAGACAGAGACCCAAATATTGTACTTTCGTAAACCCTAGTATGGGACATTTCTAGGCATTTTGCTGTAATGTAAAGTGCCTACAAATGTCCCATGTATTGTATTTTTACCTAACACAAAGAGTGGAACATTTCTAGTTATTTTCAGCACTCAGGGTGTGGGCTTTAGAGTGGGTCCCCGGGCTCAGCCATATCTGGAGGTTTTTTCTCCCATGTTTTGTATTTTTCCCCATGAAAACGTATGGGACATTTCTAGGCATTTTTACTATAATGTAAAGTGACTAGAAGTGTCCCAAGTATTCTATCTTTCCCTAACACAAAGAGTGAGACATTTCTAGGCATTTTCAGCACTCAGGACGGGGGCTTAAGTGTCGGTTCTCAGGCACGGCCGGTGCTGGTGCTTGGTCTCTACTTGGAGGCCCGGGTCAGCGAAATCTGACCAAGTGTGAAATGGAGAACCAAGGGCGCGAGGCTCTTTAACCCAGGCCCATGGGTGATAACACTCAGGACGGGGGCTTAAGTGTGGGTCTCCGGGCACGGCCGGTGCTGGTGCTGGGTCTGTCCCTGGAGGCCCGGATCAGCGAAATCTGACCAAGTGTGGAATGGAGAACCAAGAGCGCGAGGCTCTTTAACCCAGGCCCATGGGTGATAACACTCAGGACGGGGGCTTAAGTGTGGGTCTCCGGGCACGGCCGGTGCTGTTGCTTGGTCTCTCCGTGTAGGCCCAGTTCAGTGAAATGTGACAAAGAAAGAGATCTAAACAAAGGAAACTGATATATATATGTTTCCTTTGATTCCTTTGGAGATAACCATAGGAAACATGGGTAAGAACGGGATCCAAGGATCCTTTCGAGATAAGCATAGGAGTGTTTCCTTTGGAGAGGATAATAGGAATGTTTCCTTTAGAATTACTCAGACAGAGACCCAAATATTTTACTTCCGTAAACCCTGGTAAGGAACATTTCTAGGCATTTTCAGCACTCAGGGTGTGGGCTTTGGAGTGGGTCCCCGGGCTCAGCCATATCTGGAGGTTTTTTCTCCCATGTTTTGTATTTTTCCCCATGAAAACGTGTGGGACATTTCCAGGCATTTTTGCTATAATGTAAATTGCCTAGAAGTCTCCCAAGTATTGTATCTTTCCCTAACACAGAGTGAGACATTTCTAGGCATTTTCAGCACTCAGGACGGGGGCTTAAGTGTCGGTTCTCAGGCACGGCCGGTGCTGGTGCTTGGTCTCTACTTGGAGGCCCGGGTCAGCGAAATCTGACCAAGTGTGGAATGGAGAACCAAGAGCGCGAGGCTCTTTAACCCAGGCCCATGGGTGATAACACTTAGGACGGGGGCTTAAGTGTGGGTCCCCGGGCACGGCCGGTGCTGGTGCTTGGTCTCTCCGTGTAGGCCCGGTTCAGTGAAATGTGACTAAGAAAGAGATCTAAACACAGAAAACTGATATACATATGTTTCCTTTGATTCCTTTGGAGATAACCATAGGAAACATGGGTAAGAACGGGATCCGAGGATCCTTTAGAGATAAGCACAGGAGTGTTTCCTTTGGAGAGGATAATAGGAATGTTTCCTTTAGAATTACTCAGACAGAGACCCAAATATTGTACTTTCGTAAACCCTAGTATGGGATATTTCTAGGCATTTTTGCTATAATGTAAAGTGCCTAGAAGTGTCCCAAGTAGTCTATCTTTCCCTAACACAAAGAGTGAGACATTTCTAGGCATTTTAAGCACTCAGGACGGGGGCTTAAGTGTGGGTCCTCGGGCACGGCCAGTGCTGGTGCTTGGTCTCTCCTTGGAGGCCCGGGTCAGCGAAATCTGACTAAGTGTGGAATGGAGAACCAAGAGCGCGAGGCTCTTTAACCCTGGCCCTTGGGTGATCACTCAGGACAGGGGGGCTTAAGTGTGGGTCCCCGGGCACGGCCGGTGCTGGTGCTGGGTCTGTCCCTGGAGGCCCGGCTCAGCGAAATCTGACCAAGTGTGGAATGGAGAACCAAGGGCGCGAGGCTCTTTAACCCAGGCCCATGGATGATTACGCTCAGGACGGGGGGGGCTTAAGTGAGGGTCCCCGGGAGCGGCCGGTGCTGGTGCTTGGTCTGTCCCTGGAGGCCCGGCTCAGCGAAATCGGACCAAGTGTGGAATGGAGAACCAAGGGCGCGAGGATCTTTAACCCAGGCCCATGGGTGATCACTCAGGACAGGGGGGCTTAAGTGTGGGTCCCCGGGCACGTCCGGTGCTGGTGCTGGGTCTGTCCCTGGAGGCCCGGCTCAGCGAAATCTGACCAAGTGTGGAATGGAGAACCAAGGGCGCGAGGCTCTTTAACCCAGGCCCATGGGTGATTACGCTCAGGACGGGGGGGGCTTAAGTGAGGATCCCTGGGCACGGCCGGTGCTGGTGCTTGGTCTGTCCCTGGAGGCCCGGCTCAGCAAAATCTGACTAAGTGTGGAATGGAAAACCAAGAGCGCGAGGCTCTTTAACCCAGGCCCATGGGTGATAACACTCAGGACCGGGGCTTAAGTGTGGGTCTCCGGGCACGGCCGGTGCTGGTGCTTGGTCTCTCCGTGTAGGCCCAGTTCAGTGTAATGTGACTAAGAAAGAGATCTAAACACAGGAAACTGATATACATATGTTTCGTTTGATTCCTTTGGAGATAACCATAGGAAACATGGGTATGAACGGGATCCAAGGATCCTTTCGAGATAAGCATAGGAGTGTTTCCTTTGGAGAGGATAATAGGAATGTTTCCTTTAGAATTACTCAGACAGAGACCCAAATATTGTACTTTCGTAAACCCTAGTATGGGACATTTCTAGGCATTTTGCTGTAATGTAAAGTGCCTACAAATGTCCCATGTATTGTATTTTTACCTAACACAAAGAGTGGAACATTTCTAGTTATTTTCAGCACTCAGGGTGTGGGCTTTAGAGTGGGTCCCCGGGCTCAGCCATATCTGGAGGTTTTTTCTCCCATGTTTTGTATTTTTCCCCATGAAAACGTATGGGACATTTCTAGGCATTTTTACTATAATGTAAAGTGACTAGAAGTGTCCCAAGTATTCTATCTTTCCCTAACACAAAGAGTGAGACATTTCTAGGCATTTTCAGCACTCAGGACGGGGGCTTAAGTGTCGGTTCTCAGGCACGGCCGGTGCTGGTGCTTGGTCTCTACTTGGAGGCCCGGGTCAGTGAAATCTGACCAAGTGTGAAATGGAGAACCAAGGGCGCGAGGCTCTTTAACCCAGGCCCATGGGTGATAACACTCAGGACGGGGGCTTAAGTGTGGGTCTCCGGGCACGGCCGGTGCTGGTGCTGGGTCTGTCCCTGGAGGCCCGGATCAGCGAAATCTGACCAAGTGTGGAATGGAGAACCAAGAGCGCGAGGCTCTTTAACCCAGGCCCATGGGTGATAACACTCAGGACGGGGGCTTAAGTGTGGGTCTCCGGGCACGGCCGGTGCTGTTGCTTGGTCTCTCCGTGTAGGCCCAGTTCAGTGAAATGTGACAAAGAAAGAGATCTAAACAAAGGAAACTGATATATATATGTTTCCTTTGATTCCTTTGGAGATAACCATAGGAAACATGGGTAAGAACGGGATCCAAGGATCCTTTCGAGATAAGCATAGGAGTGTTTCCTTTGGAGAGGATAATAGGAATGTTTCCTTTAGAATTACTCAGACAGAGACCCAAATATTTTACTTCCGTAAACCCTGGTAAGGAACATTTCTAGGCATTTTCAGCACTCAGGGTGTGGGCTTTGGAGTGGGTCCCCGGGCTCAGCCATATCTGGAGGTTTTTTCTCCCATGTTTTGTATTTTTCCCCATGAAAACGTGTGGGACATTTCCAGGCATTTTTGCTATAATGTAAATTGCCTAGAAGTCTCCCAAGTATTGTATCTTTCCCTAACACAGAGTGAGACATTTCTAGGCATTTTCAGCACTCAGGACGGGGGCTTAAGTGTCGGTTCTCAGGCACGGCCGGTGTTGGTGCTTGGTCTCTACTTGGAGGCCCGGGTCAGCGAAATCTGACCAAGTGTGGAATGGAGAACCAAGAGCGCGAGGCTCTTTAACCCAGGCCCATGGGTGATAACACTCAGGACGGGGGCTTAAGTGTGGGTCCCCGGGCACGGCCGGTGCTGGTGCTTGGTCTCTCCGTGTAGGCCCGGTTCAGTGAAATGTGACTAAGAAAGAGATCTAAACACAGAAAACTGATATACATATGTTTCCTTTGATTCCTTTGGAGATAACCATAGGAAACATGGGTAAGAACGGGATCCGAGGATCCTTTAGAGATAAGCACAGGAGTGTTTCCTTTGGAGAGGATAAGAGGAATGTTTCCTTTAGAATTTCTCAGACAGAGACCCAAATATTGTACTTCCGTAAACCCTAGTATGGGATATTTCTAGGCATTTTTGCTATAATGTAAAGTGCCTAGAAGTGTCCCAAGTAGTCTATCTTTCCCTAACACAAAGAGTGAGACATTTCTAGGCATTTTAAGCACTCAGGACGGGGGCTTAAGTGTGGGTCCTCGGGCACGGCCAGTGCTGGTGCTTGGTCTCTCCTTGGAGGCCCGGGTCAGCGAAATCTGACTAAGTGTGGAATGGAGAACCAAGAGCGCGAGGCTCTTTAACCCAGGCCCTTGGGTGATCACTCAGGACAGGGGGGCTTAAGTGTGGGTCCCCGGGCACGGCCGGTGCTGGTGCTGGGTCTGTCCCTGGAGGCCCGGCTCAGCGAAATCTGACCAAGTGTGGAATGGAGAACCAAGGGCGCGAGGCTCTTTAACCCAGGCCCATGGATGATTACGCTCAGGACGGGGGGGGCTTAAGTGAGGGTCCCCGGGAGCGGCCGGTGCTGGTGCTTGGTCTGTCCCTGGAGGCCCGGCTCAGCGAAATCGGACCAAGTGTGGAATGGAGAACCAAGGGCGCGAGGATCTTTAACCCAGGCCCATGGGTGATCACTCAGGACAGGGGGGCTTAAGTGTGGGTCCCCGGGCACGTCCGGTGCTGGTGCTGGGTCTGTCCCTGGAGGCCCGGCTCAGCGAAATCTGACCAAGTGTGGAATGGAGAACCAAGGGCGCGAGGCTCTTTAACCCAGGCCCATGGGTGATTACGCTCAGGACGGGGGGGGCTTAAGTGAGGATCCCTGGGCACGGCCGGTGCTGGTGCTTGGTCTGTCCCTGGAGGCCCGGCTCAGCAAAATCTGACTAAGTGTGGAATGGAAAACCAAGAGCGCGAGGCTCTTTAACCCAGGCCCATGGGTGATAACACTCAGGACCGGGGCTTAAGTGTGGGTCTCCGGGCACGGCCGGTGCTGGTGCTTGGTCTCTCCGTGTAGGCCCAGTTCAGTGTAATGTGACTAAGAAAGAGATCTAAACACAGGAAACTGATATACATATGTTTCGTTTGATTCCTTTGGAGATAACCATAGGAAACATGGGTATGAACGGGATCCAAGGATCCTTTCGAGATAAGCATAGGAGTGTTTCCTTTGGAGAGGATAATAGGAATGTTTCCTTTAGAATTACTCAGACAGAGACCCAAATATTGTACTTTCGTAAACCCTAGTATGGGACATTTCTAGGCATTTTGCTGTAATGTAAAGTGCCTACAAATGTCCCATGTATTGTATTTTTACCTAACACAAAGAGTGGAACATTTCTAGTTATTTTCAGCACTCAGGGTGTGGGCTTTAGAGTGGGTCCCCGGGCTCAGCCATATCTGGAGGTTTTTTCTCCCATGTTTTGTATTTTTCCCCATGAAAACGTATGGGACATTTCTAGGCATTTTTACTATAATGTAAAGTGACTAGAAGTGTCCCAAGTATTCTATCTTTCCCTAACACAAAGAGTGAGACATTTCTAGGCATTTTCAGCACTCAGGACGGGGGCTTAAGTGTCGGTTCTCAGGCACGGCCGGTGCTGGTGCTTGGTCTCTACTTGGAGGCCCGGGTCAGCGAAATCTGACCAAGTGTGAAATGGAGAACCAAGGGCGCGAGGCTCTTTAACCCAGGCCCATGGGTGATAACACTCAGGACGGGGGCTTAAGTGTGGGTCTCCGGGCACGGCCGGTGCTGGTGCTGGGTCTGTCCCTGGAGGCCCGGATCAGCGAAATCTGACCAAGTGTGGAATGGAGAACCAAGAGCGCGAGGCTCTTTAACCCAGGCCCATGGGTGATAACACTCAGGACGGGGGCTTAAGTGTGGGTCTCCGGGCACGGCCGGTGCTGTTGCTTGGTCTCTCCGTGTAGGCCCAGTTCAGTGAAATGTGACAAAGAAAGAGATCTAAACAAAGGAAACTGATATATATATGTTTCCTTTGATTCCTTTGGAGATAACCATAGGAAACATGGGTAAGAACGGGATCCAAGGATCCTTTCGAGATAAGCATAGGAGTGTTTCCTTTGGAGAGGATAATAGGAATGTTTCCTTTAGAATTACTCAGACAGAGACCCAAATATTTTACTTCCGTAAACCCTGGTAAGGAACATTTCTAGGCATTTTCAGCACTCAGGGTGTGGGCTTTGGAGTGGGTCCCCGGGCTCAGCCATATCTGGAGGTTTTTTCTCCCATGTTTTGTATTTTTCCCCATGAAAACGTGTGGGACATTTCCAGGCATTTTTGCTATACTGTAAATTGCCTAGAAGTCTCCCAAGTATTGTATCTTTCCCTAACACAGAGTGAGACATTTCTAGGCATTTTCAGCACTCAGGACGGGGGCTTAAGTGTCGGTTCTCAGGCACGGCCGGTGCTGGTGCTTGGTCTCTACTTGGAGGCCCGGGTCAGCGAAATCTGACCAAGTGTGGAATGGAGAACCAAGAGCGCGAGGCTCTTTAACCCAGGCCCATGGGTGATAACACTCAGGACGGGGGCTTAAGTGTGGGTCCCCGGGCACGGCCGGTGCTGGTGCTTGGTCTCTCCGTGTAGGCCCGGTTCAGTGAAATGTGACTAAGAAAGAGATCTAAACACAGAAAACTGATATACATATGTTTCCTTTGATTCCTTTGGAGATAACCATAGGAAACATGGGTAAGAACGGGATCCGAGGATCCTTTAGAGATAAGCACAGGAGTGTTTCCTTTGGAGAGGATAATAGGAATGTTTCCTTTAGAATTACTCAGACAGAGACCCAAATATTGTACTTCCGTAAACCCTAGTATGGGATATTTCTAGGCATTTTTGCTATAATGTAAAGTGCCTAGAAGTGTCCCAAGTAGTCTATCTTTCCCTAACACAAAGAGTGAGACATTTCTAGGCATTTTAAGCACTCAGGACGGGGGCTTAAGTGTGGGTCCTCGGGCACGGCCAGTGCTGGTGCTTGGTCTCTCCTTGGAGGCCCGGGTCAGCGAAATCTGACTAAGTGTGGAATGGAGAACCAAGAGCGCGAGGCTCTTTAACCCAGGCCCTTGGGTGATCACTCAGGACAGGGGGGCTTAAGTGTGGGTCCCCGGGCACGGCCGGTGCTGGTGCTGGGTCTGTCCCTGGAGGCCCGGCTCAGCGAAATCTGACCAAGTGTGGAATGGAGAACCAAGGGCGCGAGGCTCTTTAACCCAGGCCCATGGATGATTACGCTCAGGACGGGGGGGGCTTAATTGAGGGTCCCCGGGAGCGGCCGGTGCTGGTGCTTGGTCTGTCCCTGGAGGCCCGGCTCAGCGAAATCTGACCAAGTGTGGAATGGAGAACCAAGGGCGCGAGGATCTTTAACCCAGGCCCATGGGTGATCACTCAGGACAGGGGGGCTTAAGTGTGGGTCCCCGGGCACGTCCGGTGCTGGTGCTGGGTCTGTCCCTGGAGGCCCGGTTCAGCAAAATCTGACTAAGTGTGGAATGGAAAACCAAGAGCGCGAGGCTCTTTAACCCAGGCCCATGGGTGATAACACTCAGGACCGGGGCTTAAGTGTGGGTCTCCGGGCACGGCCGGTGCTGGTGCTTGGTCTCTCCGTGTAGGCCCAGTTCAGTGTAATGTGACTAAGAAAGAGATCTAAACACAGGAAACTGATATACATATGTTTCGTTTGATTCCTTTGGAGATAACCATAGGAAACATGGGTATGAACGGGATCCAAGGATCCTTTCGAGATAAGCATAGGAGTGTTTCCTTTGGAGAGGATAATAGGAATGTTTCCTTTAGAATTACTCAGACAGAGACCCAAATATTGTACTTTCGTAAACCCTAGTATGGGACATTTCTAGGCATTTTGCTGTAATGTAAAGTGCCTACAAATGTCCCATGTATTGTATTTTTACCTAACACAAAGAGTGGAACATTTCTAGTTATTTTCAGCACTCAGGGTGTGGGCTTTAGAGTGGGTCCCCGGGCTCAGCCATATCTGGAGGTTTTTTCTCCCATGTTTTGTATTTTTCCCCATGAAAACGTATGGGACATTTCTAGGCATTTTTACTATAATGTAAAGTGACTAGAAGTGTCCCAAGTATTCTATCTTTCCCTAACACAAAGAGTGAGACATTTCTAGGCATTTTCAGCACTCAGGACGGGGGCTTAAGTGTCGGTTCTCAGGCACGGCCGGTGCTGGTGCTTGGTCTCTACTTGGAGGCCCGGGTCAGTGAAATCTGACCAAGTGTGAAATGGAGAACCAAGGGCGCGAGGCTCTTTAACCCAGGCCCATGGGTGATAACACTCAGGACGGGGGCTTAAGTGTGGGTCTCCGGGCACGGCCGGTGCTGGTGCTGGGTCTGTCCCTGGAGGCCCGGATCAGCGAAATCTGACCAAGTGTGGAATGGAGAACCAAGAGCGCGAGGCTCTTTAACCCAGGCCCATGGGTGATAACACTCAGGACGGGGGCTTAAGTGTGGGTCTCCGGGCACGGCCGGTGCTGTTGCTTGGTCTCTCCGTGTAGGCCCAGTTCAGTGAAATGTGACAAAGAAAGAGATCTAAACAAAGGAAACTGATATATATATGTTTCCTTTGATTCCTTTGGAGATAACCATAGGAAACATGGGTAAGAACGGGATCCAAGGATCCTTTCGAGATAAGCATAGGAGTGTTTCCTTTGGAGAGGATAATAGGAATGTTTCCTTTAGAATTACTCAGACAGAGACCCAAATATTTTACTTCCGTAAACCCTGGTAAGGAACATTTCTAGGCATTTTCAGCACTCAGGGTGTGGGCTTTGGAGTGGGTCCCCGGGCTCAGCCATATCTGGAGGTTTTTTCTCCCATGTTTTGTATTTTTCCCCATGAAAACGTGTGGGACATTTCCAGGCATTTTTGCTATAATGTAAATTGCCTAGAAGTCTCCCAAGTATTGTATCTTTCCCTAACACAGAGTGAGACATTTCTAGGCATTTTCAGCACTCAGGACGGGGGCTTAAGTGTCGGTTCTCAGGCACGGCCGGTGTTGGTGCTTGGTCTCTACTTGGAGGCCCGGGTCAGCGAAATCTGACCAAGTGTGGAATGGAGAACCAAGAGCGCGAGGCTCTTTAACCCAGGCCCATGGGTGATAACACTCAGGACGGGGGCTTAAGTGTGGGTCCCCGGGCACGGCCGGTGCTGGTGCTTGGTCTCTCCGTGTAGGCCCGGTTCAGTGAAATGTGACTAAGAAAGAGATCTAAACACAGAAAACTGATATACATATGTTTCCTTTGATTCCTTTGGAGATAACCATAGGAAACATGGGTAAGAACGGGATCCGAGGATCCTTTAGAGATAAGCACAGGAGTGTTTCCTTTGGAGAGGATAAGAGGAATGTTTCCTTTAGAATTTCTCAGACAGAGACCCAAATATTGTACTTCCGTAAACCCTAGTATGGGATATTTCTAGGCATTTTTGCTATAATGTAAAGTGCCTAGAAGTGTCCCAAGTAGTCTATCTTTCCCTAACACAAAGAGTGAGACATTTCTAGGCATTTTAAGCACTCAGGACGGGGGCTTAAGTGTGGGTCCTCGGGCACGGCCAGTGCTGGTGCTTGGTCTCTCCTTGGAGGCCCGGGTCAGCGAAATCTGACTAAGTGTGGAATGGAGAACCAAGAGCGCGAGGCTCTTTAACCCAGGCCCTTGGGTGATCACTCAGGACAGGGGGGCTTAAGTGTGGGTCCCCGGGCACGGCCGGTGCTGGTGCTGGGTCTGTCCCTGGAGGCCCGGCTCAGCGAAATCTGACCAAGTGTGGAATGGAGAACCAAGGGCGCGAGGCTCTTTAACCCAGGCCCATGGATGATTACGCTCAGGACGGGGGGGGCTTAAGTGAGGGTCCCCGGGAGCGGCCGGTGCTGGTGCTTGGTCTGTCCCTGGAGGCCCGGCTCAGCGAAATCGGACCAAGTGTGGAATGGAGAACCAAGGGCGCGAGGATCTTTAACCCAGGCCCATGGGTGATCACTCAGGACAGGGGGGCTTAAGTGTGGGTCCCCGGGCACGTCCGGTGCTGGTGCTGGGTCTGTCCCTGGAGGCCCGGCTCAGCGAAATCTGACCAAGTGTGGAATGGAGAACCAAGGGCGCGAGGCTCTTTAACCCAGGCCCATGGGTGATTACGCTCAGGACGGGGGGGGCTTAAGTGAGGATCCCTGGGCACGGCCGGTGCTGGTGCTTGGTCTGTCCCTGGAGGCCCGGCTCAGCAAAATCTGACTAAGTGTGGAATGGAAAACCAAGAGCGCGAGGCTCTTTAACCCAGGCCCATGGGTGATAACACTCAGGACCGGGGCTTAAGTGTGGGTCTCCGGGCACGGCCGGTGCTGGTGCTTGGTCTCTCCGTGTAGGCCCAGTTCAGTGTAATGTGACTAAGAAAGAGATCTAAACACAGGAAACTGATATACATATGTTTCGTTTGATTCCTTTGGAGATAACCATAGGAAACATGGGTATGAACGGGATCCAAGGATCCTTTCGAGATAAGCATAGGAGTGTTTCCTTTGGAGAGGATAATAGGAATGTTTCCTTTAGAATTACTCAGACAGAGACCCAAATATTGTACTTTCGTAAACCCTAGTATGGGACATTTCTAGGCATTTTGCTGTAATGTAAAGTGCCTACAAATGTCCCATGTATTGTATTTTTACCTAACACAAAGAGTGGAACATTTCTAGTTATTTTCAGCACTCAGGGTGTGGGCTTTAGAGTGGGTCCCCGGGCTCAGCCATATCTGGAGGTTTTTTCTCCCATGTTTTGTATTTTTCCCCATGAAAACGTATGGGACATTTCTAGGCATTTTTACTATAATGTAAAGTGACTAGAAGTGTCCCAAGTATTCTATCTTTCCCTAACACAAAGAGTGAGACATTTCTAGGCATTTTCAGCACTCAGGACGGGGGCTTAAGTGTCGGTTCTCAGGCACGGCCGGTGCTGGTGCTTGGTCTCTACTTGGAGGCCCGGGTCAGCGAAATCTGACCAAGTGTGAAATGGAGAACCAAGGGCGCGAGGCTCTTTAACCCAGGCCCATGGGTGATAACACTCAGGACGGGGGCTTAAGTGTGGGTCTCCGGGCACGGCCGGTGCTGGTGCTGGGTCTGTCCCTGGAGGCCCGGATCAGCGAAATCTGACCAAGTGTGGAATGGAGAACCAAGAGCGCGAGGCTCTTTAACCCAGGCCCATGGGTGATAACACTCAGGACGGGGGCTTAAGTGTGGGTCTCCGGGCACGGCCGGTGCTGTTGCTTGGTCTCTCCGTGTAGGCCCAGTTCAGTGAAATGTGACAAAGAAAGAGATCTAAACAAAGGAAACTGATATATATATGTTTCCTTTGATTCCTTTGGAGATAACCATAGGAAACATGGGTAAGAACGGGATCCAAGGATCCTTTCGAGATAAGCATAGGAGTGTTTCCTTTGGAGAGGATAATAGGAATGTTTCCTTTAGAATTACTCAGACAGAGACCCAAATATTTTACTTCCGTAAACCCTGGTAAGGAACATTTCTAGGCATTTTCAGCACTCAGGGTGTGGGCTTTGGAGTGGGTCCCCGGGCTCAGCCATATCTGGAGGTTTTTTCTCCCATGTTTTGTATTTTTCCCCATGAAAACGTGTGGGACATTTCCAGGCATTTTTGCTATACTGTAAATTGCCTAGAAGTCTCCCAAGTATTGTATCTTTCCCTAACACAGAGTGAGACATTTCTAGGCATTTTCAGCACTCAGGACGGGGGCTTAAGTGTCGGTTCTCAGGCACGGCCGGTGCTGGTGCTTGGTCTCTACTTGGAGGCCCGGGTCAGCGAAATCTGACCAAGTGTGGAATGGAGAACCAAGAGCGCGAGGCTCTTTAACCCAGGCCCATGGGTGATAACACTCAGGACGGGGGCTTAAGTGTGGGTCCCCGGGCACGGCCGGTGCTGGTGCTTGGTCTCTCCGTGTAGGCCCGGTTCAGTGAAATGTGACTAAGAAAGAGATCTAAACACAGAAAACTGATATACATATGTTTCCTTTGATTCCTTTGGAGATAACCATAGGAAACATGGGTAAGAACGGGATCCGAGGATCCTTTAGAGATAAGCACAGGAGTGTTTCCTTTGGAGAGGATAATAGGAATGTTTCCTTTAGAATTACTCAGACAGAGACCCAAATATTGTACTTCCGTAAACCCTAGTATGGGATATTTCTAGGCATTTTTGCTATAATGTAAAGTGCCTAGAAGTGTCCCAAGTAGTCTATCTTTCCCTAACACAAAGAGTGAGACATTTCTAGGCATTTTAAGCACTCAGGACGGGGGCTTAAGTGTGGGTCCTCGGGCACGGCCAGTGCTGGTGCTTGGTCTCTCCTTGGAGGCCCGGGTCAGCGAAATCTGACTAAGTGTGGAATGGAGAACCAAGAGCGCGAGGCTCTTTAACCCAGGCCCTTGGGTGATCACTCAGGACAGGGGGGCTTAAGTGTGGGTCCCCGGGCACGGCCGGTGCTGGTGCTGGGTCTGTCCCTGGAGGCCCGGCTCAGCGAAATCTGACCAAGTGTGGAATGGAGAACCAAGGGCGCGAGGCTCTTTAACCCAGGCCCATGGATGATTACGCTCAGGACGGGGGGGGCTTAATTGAGGGTCCCCGGGAGCGGCCGGTGCTGGTGCTTGGTCTGTCCCTGGAGGCCCGGCTCAGCGAAATCTGACCAAGTGTGGAATGGAGAACCAAGGGCGCGAGGATCTTTACCCCAGGCCCATGGGTGATCACTCAGGACAGGGGGGCTTAAGTGTGGGTCCCCGGGCACGTCCGGTGCTGGTGCTGGGTCTGTCCCTGGAGGCCCGGCTCAGCGAAATCTGACCAAGTGTGGAATGGAGAACCAAGGGCGCGAGGCTCTTTAACCCAGGCCCATGGGTGATTACGCTCAGGACGGGGGGGGCTTAAGTGAGGATCCCTGGGCACGGCCGGTGCTGGTGCTTGGTCTGTCCCTGGAGGCCCGGCTCAGCAAAATCTGACTAAGTGTGGAATGGAAAACCAAGAGCGCGAGGCTCTTTAACCCAGGCCCATGGGTGATAACACTCAGGACCGGGGCTTAAGTGTGGGTCTCCGGGCACGGCCGGTGCTGGTGCTTGGTCTCTCCGTGTAGGCCCAGTTCAGTGTAATGTGACTAAGAAAGAGATCTAAACACAGGAAACTGATATACATATGTTTCGTTTGATTCCTTTGGAGATAACCATAGGAAACATGGGTATGAACGGGATCCAAGGATCCTTTCGAGATAAGCATAGGAGTGTTTCCTTTGGAGAGGATAATAGGAATGTTTCCTTTAGAATTACTCAGACAGAGACCCAAATATTGTACTTTCGTAAACCCTAGTATGGGACATTTCTAGGCATTTTGCTGTAATGTAAAGTGCCTACAAATGTCCCATGTATTGTATTTTTACCTAACACAAAGAGTGGAACATTTCTAGTTATTTTCAGCACTCAGGGTGTGGGCTTTAGAGTGGGTCCCCGGGCTCAGCCATATCTGGAGGTTTTTTCTCCCATGTTTTGTATTTTTCCCCATGAAAACGTATGGGACATTTCTAGGCATTTTTACTATAATGTAAAGTGACTAGAAGTGTCCCAAGTATTCTATCTTTCCCTAACACAAAGAGTGAGACATTTCTAGGCATTTTCAGCACTCAGGACGGGGGCTTAAGTGTCGGTTCTCAGGCACGGCCGGTGCTGGTGCTTGGTCTCTACTTGGAGGCCCGGGTCAGCGAAATCTGACCAAGTGTGAAATGGAGAACCAAGGGCGCGAGGCTCTTTAACCCAGGCCCATGGGTGATAACACTCAGGACGGGGGCTTAAGTGTGGGTCTCCGGGCACGGCCGGTGCTGGTGCTGGGTCTGTCCCTGGAGGCCCGGATCAGCGAAATCTGACCAAGTGTGGAATGGAGAACCAAGAGCGCGAGGCTCTTTAACCCAGGCCCATGGGTGATAACACTCAGGACGGGGGCTTAAGTGTGGGTCTCCGGGCACGGCCGGTGCTGTTGCTTGGTCTCTCCGTGTAGGCCCAGTTCAGTGAAATGTGACAAAGAAAGAGATCTAAACAAAGGAAACTGATATATATATGTTTCCTTTGATTCCTTTGGAGATAACCATAGGAAACATGGGTAAGAACGGGATCCAAGGATCCTTTCGAGATAAGCATAGGAGTGTTTCCTTTGGAGAGGATAATAGGAATGTTTCCTTTAGAATTACTCAGACAGAGACCCAAATATTTTACTTCCGTAAACCCTGGTAAGGAACATTTCTAGGCATTTTCAGCACTCAGGGTGTGGGCTTTGGAGTGGGTCCCCGGGCTCAGCCATATCTGGAGGTTTTTTCTCCCATGTTTTGTATTTTTCCCCATGAAAACGTGTGGGACATTTCCAGGCATTTTTGCTATAATGTAAATTGCCTAGAAGTCTCCCAAGTATTGTATCTTTCCCTAACACAGAGTGAGACATTTCTAGGCATTTTCAGCACTCAGGACGGGGGCTTAAGTGTCGGTTCTCAGGCACGGCCGGTGCTTGTGCTTGGTCTCTACTTGGAGGCCCGGGTCAGCGAAATCTGACCAAGTGTGGAATGGAGAACCAAGAGCGCGAGGCTCTTTAACCCAGGCCCACGGGTGATAACACTCAGGACGGGGGCTTAAGTGTGGGTCCCCGGGCACGGCCGGTGCTGGTGCTTGGTCTCTCCGTGTAGGCCCGGTTCAGTGAAATGTGACTAAGAAAGAGATCTAAACACAGAAAACTGATATACATATGTTTCCTTTGATTCCTTTGGAGATAACCATAGGAAACATGGGTAAGAACGGGATCCGAGGATCCTTTAGAGATAAGCACAGGAGTGTTTCCTTTGGAGAGGATAATAGGAATGTTTCCTTTAGAATTACTCAGACAGAGACCCAAATATTGTACTTCCGTAAACCCTAGTATGGGATATTTCTAGGCATTTTTGCTATAATGTAAAGTGCCTAGAAGTGTCCCAAGTAGTCTATCTTTCCCTAACACAAAGAGTGAGACATTTCTAGGCATTTTAAGCACTCAGGACGGGGGCTTAAGTGTGGGTCCTCGGGCACGGCCAGTGCTGGTGCTTGGTCTCTCCTTGGAGGCCCGGGTCAGCGAAATCTGACTAAGTGTGGAATGGAGAACCAAGAGCGCGAGGCTCTTTAACCCAGGCCCTTGGGTGATCACTCAGGACAGGGGGGCTTAAGTGTGGGTCCCCGGGCACGGCCGGTGCTGGTGCTGGGTCTGTCCCTGGAGGCCCGGCTCAGCGAAATCTGACCAAGTGTGGAATGGAGAACAAAGGGCGCGAGGCTCTTTAACCCAGGCCCATGGATGATTACGCTCAGGACGGGGGGGGCTTAAGTGAGGGTCCCCGGGAGCGGCCGGTGCTGGTGCTTGGTCTGTCCCTGGAGGCCCGGCTCAGCGAAATCTGACCAAGTGTGGAATGGAGAACCAAGGGCGCGAGGATCTTTAACCCAGGCCCATGGGTGATCACTCAGGACAGGGGGGCTTAAGTGTGGGTCCCCGGGCACGTCCGGTGCTGGTGCTGGGTCTGTCCCTGGAGGCCCGGCTCAGCGAAATCTGACCAAGTGTGGAATGGAGAACCAAGGGCGCGAGAATCTTTAACCCAGGCCCATGGGTGATTACGCTCAGGACGGGGGGGGCTTAAGTGAGGATCCCTGGGCACGGCCGGTGCTGGTGCTTGGTCTGTCCCTGGAGGCCCGGCTCAGCAAAATCTGACTAAGTGTGGAATGGAAAACCAAGAGCGCGAGGCTCTTTAACCCAGGCCCATGGGTGATAACACTCAGGACCGGGGCTTAAGTGTGGGTCTCCGGGCACTGCCGGTGCTGGTGCTTGGTCTCTCCGTGTAGGCCCGGTTCAGTGAAATGTGACTAAGAAAGAGATCCTAGACATTTCTAGGCATTTTGCTGTAATGTAAAGTGCCTACTAATGTCCCATGTATTGTATTTTTTCCTAACACAAACAGTGGAGCATTTCTAGACATTTTCAGCACTCAGGGTGTGGACTTTGGAGTGGGTCCCCGGGCTCAGCCATATCTGGAGGTTTTTTCTCCCATGTTTTGTTTTTTTCCCCATGAAAACGTGTGGGACATTTCTAGGCATTTTTGCTATAATGTAAAGTGCCTAGAAGTGTCCCAAGTATTGTATCTTTCCCTAACACATAGTGAGACATTTCTAGGCCTTTTCAGCACTCAGGACGGGGGCTTAAGTGTGGGTCCTCGGGCACGGCCGGTGCTGGTGCTGGGTCTGTCCCAGCACCAGAGGCCAGGCTCAGCCAGGCCAGGCTCAGCGAAATCTGACCAAGTGTGGAATGGAGAACCAAGAGCGCGAGGCTCTTTAACCCAGGCCCATGGGTGATAACACTCAGGACGGGGGCTTAAGTGTGGGTCTCCGGGCACGGCCGGTGCTGGTGCTTGGTCTCTACTTGGAGGCCCGGGTTAGCGAAATCTGACCAAGTGTGAAATGGAGAACCAAGGGCGCGAGGCTTTTTAACCCAGGCCCATGGGTGATTACACTCAGGACGGGGGGGGCTTAAGTGTGGGTCCCCGGGCACGGCCGGTGCTGGTGCTTGGTCTCTCCGTGTAGGCCCGGTTCAGTGAAATGTGACTAAGAAAGACATCTAAACACAGGAAACTGATATACATATGTTTCCTTTGATTCCTTTGGAGATAACCATAGGAAACATGGGTATGAACGGGATCCAAGGATCCTTTCGAGATAAGCATAGGAGTGTTTCCTTTGGAGAGGATAATAGGAATGTTTCCTTTAGAATTACTCAGACAGAGACCCAAATATTGTACTTCCGTAAACCCTAGTATGGGACATTTCTAGGCATTTTGCTGTAATGTAAAGTGCCTACAAATGTCCCATGTATTGTATTTTTACCTAACACAAAGAGTGGAACATTTCTAGCTATTTTCAGCACTCAGGGTGTGGGCTTTAGAGTGGGTCCCCGGGCTCAGCCATATCTGGAGGTTTTTTCTCCCATGTTTTGTATTTTTCCCCATGAAAACGTATGGGACATTTCTAGGCATTTTTACTATAATGTAAAGTGACTAGAAGTGTCCCAAGTATTCTACCTTTCCCTAACACAAAGAGTGAGACATTTCTAGCCATTTTCAGCACTCAGGACGGGGGCTTAAGTGTCGGTTCTCAGGCACGGCCGGTGCTGGTGCTTGGTCTCTACTTGGAGGCCCGGGTCAGCGAAATCTGACCAAGTGTGAAATGGAGAACCAAGGGCGCGAGGCTCTTTAACCCAGGCCCATGGGTGATAACACTCAGGACGGGGGCTTAAGTGTGGGTCTCCGGGCACGGCCGGTGCTGGTGCTGGGTCTGTCCCTGGAGGCCCGGCTCAGCGAAATCTGACCAAGTGTGGAATGGAGAACCAAGAGCGCGAGGCTCTTTAACCCAGGCCCATGGGTGATAACACTCAGGACGGGGGCTTAAGTGTGGGTCTCCGGGCACGGCCGGTGCTGTTGCTTGGTCTCTCCGTGTAGGCCCAGTTCAGTGAAATGTGACAAAGAAAGAGATCTAAACAAAGGAAACTGATATATATATGTTTCCTTTGATTCCTTTGGAGATAACCATAGGAAACATGGGTAAGAACGGGATCCAAGGATCCTTTCGAGATAAGCATAGGAGTGTTTCCTTTGGAGAGGATAATAGGAATGTTTCCTTTAGAATTACTCAGACAGAGACCCAAATATTTTACTTCCGTAAACCCTGGTAAGGAACATTTCTAGGCATTTTCAGCACTCAGGGTGTGGGCTTTGGAGTGGGTCCCCGGGCTCAGCCATATCTGGAGGTTTTTTCTCCCATGTTTTGTATTTTTCCCCATGAAAACGTGTGGGACATTTCCAGGCATTTTTGCTATTATGTAAATTGCCTAGAAGTCTCCCAAGTATTGTATCTTTCCCTAACACAGAGTGAGACATTTCTAGGCATTTTCAGCACTCAGGACGGGGGCTTAAGTGTCGGTTCTCAGGCACGGCCGGTGCTGGTGCTTGGTCTCTACTTGGAGGCCCGGGTCAGCGAAATCTGACCAAGTGTGGAATGGAGAACCAAGAGCGCGAGGCTCTTTAACCCAGGCCCATGGGTGATAACACTCAGGACGGGGGCTTAAGTGTGGGTCCCCGGGCACGGCCGGTGCTGGTGCTTGGTCTCTCCGTGTAGGCCCGGTTCAGTGAAATGTGACTAAGAAAGAGATCTAAACACAGAAAACTGATATACATATGTTTCCTTTGATTCCTTTGGAGATAACCATAGGAAACATGGGTAAGAACGGGATCCGAGGATCCTTTAGAGATAAGCACAGGAGTGTTTCCTTTGGAGAGGATAATAGGAATGTTTCCTTCAGAATTACTCAGACAGAGACCCAAATATTGTACTTCCGTAAACCCTAGTATGGGATATTTCTAGGCATTTTTGCTATAATGTAAAGTGCCTAGAAGTGTCCCAAGTAGTCTATCTTTCCCTAACACAAAGAGTGAGACATTTCTAGGCATTTTAAGCACTCAGGACGGGGGCTTAAGTGTGGGTCCTCGGGCACGGCCAGTGCTGGTGCTTGGTCTCTCCTTGGAGGCCCGGGTCAGCGAAATCTGACTAAGTGTGGAATGGAGAACCAAGAGCGCGAGGCTCTTTAACCCAGGCCCTTGGGTGATCACTCAGGACAGGGGGGCTTAAGTGTGGGTCCCCGGGCACGGCCGGTGCTGGTGCTGGGTCTGTCCCTGGAGGCCCGGCTCAGCGAAATCTGACCAAGTGTGGAATGGAGAACCAAGGGCGCGAGGCTCTTTAACCCAGGCCCATGGATGATTACGCTCAGGACGGGGGGGGCTTAAGTGAGGGTCCCCGGGAGCGGCCGGTGCTGGTGCTTGGTCTGTCCCTGGAGGCCCGGCTCAGCAAAATCTGACTAAGTGTGGAATGGAAAACCAAGAGCGCGAGGCTCTTTAACCCAGGCCCATGGGTGATAACACTCAGGACCGGGGCTTAAGTGTGGGTCTCCGGGCACGGCCGGTGCTGGTGCTTGGTCTCTCCGTGTAGGCCCAGTTCAGTGTAATGTGACTAAGAAAGAGATCTAAACACAGGAAACTGATATACATATGTTTCGTTTGATTCCTTTGGAGATAACCATAGGAAACATGGGTATGAACGGGATCCAAGGATCCTTTCGAGATAAGCATAGGAGTGTTTCCTTTGGAGAGGATAATAGGAATGTTTCCTTTAGAATTACTCAGACAGAGACCCAAATATTGTACTTTCGTAAACCCTAGTATGGGACATTTCTAGGCATTTTGCTGTAATGTAAAGTGCCTACAAATGTCCCATGTATTGTATTTTTACCTAACACAAAGAGTGGAACATTTCTAGTTATTTTCAGCACTCAGGGTGTGGGCTTTAGAGTGGGTCCCCGGGCTCAGCCATATCTGGAGGTTTTTTCTCCCATGTTTTGTATTTTTCCCCATGAAAACGTATGGGACATTTCTAGGCATTTTTACTATAATGTAAAGTGACTAGAAGTGTCCCAAGTATTCTATCTTTCCCTAACACAAAGAGTGAGACATTTCTAGGCATTTTCAGCACTCAGGACGGGGGCTTAAGTGTCGGTTCTCAGGCACGGCCGGTGCTGGTGCTTGGTCTCTACTTGGAGGCCCGGGTCAGCGAAATCTGACCAAGTGTGAAATGGAGAACCAAGGGCGCGAGGCTCTTTAACCCAGGCCCATGGGTGATAACACTCAGGACGGGGGCTTAAGTGTGGGTCTCCGGGCACGGCCGGTGCTGGTGCTGGGTCTGTCCCTGGAGGCCCGGATCAGCGAAATCTGACCAAGTGTGGAATGGAGAACCAAGAGCGCGAGGCTCTTTAACCCAGGCCCATGGGTGATAACACTCAGGACGGGGGCTTAAGTGTGGGTCTCCGGGCACGGCCGGTGCTGTTGCTTGGTCTCTCCGTGTAGGCCCAGTTCAGTGAAATGTGACAAAGAAAGAGATCTAAACAAAGGAAACTGATATATATATGTTTCCTTTGATTCCTTTGGAGATAACCATAGGAAACATGGGTAAGAACGGGATCCAAGGATCCTTTCGAGATAAGCATAGGAGTGTTTCCTTTGGAGAGGATAATAGGAATGTTTCCTTTAGAATTACTCAGACAGAGACCCAAATATTTTACTTCCGTAAACCCTGGTAAGGAACATTTCTAGGCATTTTCAGCACTCAGGGTGTGGGCTTTGGAGTGGGTCCCCGGGCTCAGCCATATCTGGAGGTTTTTTCTCCCATGTTTTGTATTTTTCCCCATGAAAACGTGTGGGACATTTCCAGGCATTTTTGCTATAATGTAAATTGCCTAGAAGTCTCCCAAGTATTGTATCTTTCCCTAACACAGAGTGAGACATTTCTAGGCATTTTCAGCACTCAGGACGGGGGCTTAAGTGTCGGTTCTCAGGCACGGCCGGTGCTGGTGCTTGGTCTCTACTTGGAGGCCCGGGTCAGCGAAATCTGACCAAGTGTGGAATGGAGAACCAAGAGCGCGAGGCTCTTTAACCCAGGCCCATGGGTGATAACACTCAGGACGGGGGCTTAAGTGTGGGTCCCCGGGCACGGCCGGTGCTGGTGCTTGGTCTCTCCGTGTAGGCCCGGTTCAGTGAAATGTGACTAAGAAAGAGATCTAAACACAGAAAACTGATATACATATGTTTCCTTTGATTCCTTTGGAGATAACCATAGGAAACATGGGTAAGAACGGGATCCGAGGATCCTTTAGAGATAAGCACAGGAGTGTTTCCTTTGGAGAGGATAATAGGAATGTTTCCTTTAGAATTACTCAGACAGAGACCCAAATATTGTACTTCCGTAAACCCTAGTATGGGATATTTCTAGGCATTTTTGCTATAATGTAAAGTGCCTAGAAGTGTCCCAAGTAGTCTATCTTTCCCTAACACAAAGAGTGAGACATTTCTAGGCATTTTAAGCACTCAGGACGGGGGCTTAAGTGTGGGTCCTCGGGCACGGCCAGTGCTGGTGCTTGGTCTCTCCTTGGAGGCCCGGGTCAGCGAAATCTGACTAAGTGTGGAATGGAGAACCAAGAGCGCGAGGCTCTTTAACCCAGGCCCTTGGGTGATCACTCAGGACAGGGGGGCTTAAGTGTGGGTCCCCGGGCACGGCCGGTGCTGGTGCTGGGTCTGTCCCTGGAGGCCCGGCTCAGCGAAATCTGACCAAGTGTGGAATGGAGAACAAAGGGCGCGAGGCTCTTTAACCCAGGCCCATGGATGATTACGCTCAGGACGGGGGGGGCTTAAGTGAGGGTCCCCGGGAGCGGCCGGTGCTGGTGCTTGGTCTGTCCCTGGAGGCCCGGCTCAGCGAAATCTGACCAAGTGTGGAATGGAGAACCAAGGGCGCGAGGCTCTTTAACCCAGGCCCATGGGTGATCACTCAGGACAGGGGGGCTTAAGTGTGGGTCCCCGGGCACGTCCGGTGCTGGTGCTGGGTCTGTCCCTGGAGGCCCGGCTCAGCGAAATCTGACCAAGTGTGGAATGGAGAACCAAGGGCGCGAGGCTCTTTAACCCAGGCCCATGGGTGATTACGCTCAGGACGGGGGGGGCTTAAGTGAGGATCCCTGGGCACGGCCGGTGCTGGTGCTTGGTCTGTCCCTGGAGGCCCGGCTCAGCAAAATCTGACTAAGTGTGGAATGGAAAACCAAGAGCGCGAGGCTCTTTAACCCAGGCCCATGGGTGATAACACTCAGGACCGGGGCTTAAGTGTGGGTCTCCGGGCACGGCCGGTGCTGGTGCTTGGTCTCTCCGTGTAGGCCCAGTTCAGTGTAATGTGACTAAGAAAGAGATCTAAACACAGGAAACTGATATACATATGTTTCGTTTGATTCCTTTGGAGATAACCATAGGAAACATGGGTATGAACGGGATCCAAGGATCCTTTCGAGATAAGCATAGGAGTGTTTCCTTTGGAGAGGATAATAGGAATGTTTCCTTTAGAATTACTCAGACAGAGACCCAAATATTGTACTTTCGTAAACCCTAGTATGGGACATTTCTAGGCATTTTGCTGTAATGTAAAGTGCCTACAAATGTCCCATGTATTGTATTTTTACCTAACACAAAGAGTGGAACATTTCTAGTTATTTTCAGCACTCAGGGTGTGGGCTTTAGAGTGGGTCCCCGGGCTCAGCCATATCTGGAGGTTTTTTCTCCCATGTTTTGTATTTTTCCCCATGAAAACGTATGGGACATTTCTAGGCATTTTTACTATAATGTAAAGTGACTAGAAGTGTCCCAAGTATTCTATCTTTCCCTAACACAAAGAGTGAGACATTTCTAGGCATTTTCAGCACTCAGGACGGGGGCTTAAGTGTCGGTTCTCAGGCACGGCCGGTGCTGGTGCTTGGTCTCTACTTGGAGGCCCGGGTCAGTGAAATCTGACCAAGTGTGAAATGGAGAACCAAGGGCGCGAGGCTCTTTAACCCAGGCCCATGGGTGATAACACTCAGGACGGGGGCTTAAGTGTGGGTCTCCGGGCACGGCCGGTGCTGGTGCTGGGTCTGTCCCTGGAGGCCCGGATCAGCGAAATCTGACCAAGTGTGGAATGGAGAACCAAGAGCGCGAGGCTCTTTAACCCAGGCCCATGGGTGATAACACTCAGGACGGGGGCTTAAGTGTGGGTCTCCGGGCACGGCCGGTGCTGTTGCTTGGTCTCTCCGTGTAGGCCCAGTTCAGTGAAATGTGACAAAGAAAGAGATCTAAACAAAGGAAACTGATATATATATGTTTCCTTTGATTCCTTTGGAGATAACCATAGGAAACATGGGTAAGAACGGGATCCAAGGATCCTTTCGAGATAAGCATAGGAGTGTTTCCTTTGGAGAGGATAATAGGAATGTTTCCTTTAGAATTACTCAGACAGAGACCCAAATATTTTACTTCCGTAAACCCTGGTAAGGAACATTTCTAGGCATTTTCAGCACTCAGGGTGTGGGCTTTGGAGTGGGTCCCCGGGCTCAGCCATATCTGGAGGTTTTTTCTCCCATGTTTTGTATTTTTCCCCATGAAAACGTGTGGGACATTTCCAGGCATTTTTGCTATAATGTAAATTGCCTAGAAGTCTCCCAAGTATTGTATCTTTCCCTAACACAGAGTGAGACATTTCTAGGCATTTTCAGCACTCAGGACGGGGGCTTAAGTGTCGGTTCTCAGGCACGGCCGGTGCTGGTGCTTGGTCTCTACTTGGAGGCCCGGGTCAGCGAAATCTTACCAAGTGTGGAATGGAGAACCAAGAGCGCGAGGCTCTTTAACCCAGGCCCATGGGTGATAACACTCAGGACGGGGGCTTAAGTGTGGGTCCCCGGGCACGGCCGGTGCTGGTGCTTGGTCTCTCCGTGTAGGCCCGGTTCAGTGAAATGTGACTAAGAAAGAGATCTAAACACAGAAAACTGATATACATATGTTTCCTTTGATTCCTTTGGAGATAACCATAGGAAACATGGGTAAGAACGGGATCCGAGTATCCTTTAGAGATAAGCACAGGAGTGTTTCCTTTGGAGAGGATAATAGGAATGTTTCCTTTAGAATTACTCAGACAGAGACCCAAATATTGTACTTCCGTAAACCCTAGTATGGGATATTTCTAGGCATTTTTGCTATAATGTAAAGTGCCTAGAAGTGTCCCAAGTAGTCTATCTTTCCCTAACACAAAGAGTGAGACATTTCTAGGCATTTTAAGCACTCAGGACGGGGGCTTAAGTGTGGGTCCTCGGGCACGGCCAGTGCTGGTGCTTGGTCTCTCCTTGGAGGCCCGGGTCAGCGAAATCTGACTAAGTGTGGAATGGAGAACCAAGAGCGCGAGGCTCTTTAACCCAGGCCCTTGGGTGATCACTCAGGACAGGGGGGCTTAAGTGTGGGTCCCCGGGCACGGCCGGTGCTGGTGCTGGGTCTGTCCCTGGAGGCCCGGCTCAGCGAAATCTGACCAAGTGTGGAATGGAGAACAAAGGGCGCGAGGCTCTTTAACCCAGGCCCATGGATGATTACGCTCAGGACGGGGGGGGCTTAAGTGAGGGTCCCCGGGAGCGGCCGGTGCTGGTGCTTGGTCTGTCCCTGGAGGCCCGGCTCAGCGAAATCTGACCAAGTGTGGAATGGAGAACCAAGGGCGCGAGGATCTTTAACCCAGGCCCATGGGTGATCACTCAGGACAGGGGGGCTTAAGTGTGGGTCCCCGGGCACGTCCGGTGCTGGTGCTGGGTCTGTCCCTGGAGGCCCGGCTCAGCGAAATCTGACCAAGTGTGGAATGGAGAACCAAGGGCGCGAGGCTCTTTAACCCAGGCCCATGGGTGATTACGCTCAGGACGGGGGGGGCTTAAGTGAGGATCCCTGGGCACGGCCGGTGCTGGTGCTTGGTCTGTCCCTGGAGGCCCGGCTCAGCAAAATCTGACTAAGTGTGGAATGGAAAACCAAGAGCGCGAGGCTCTTTAACCCAGGCCCATGGGTGATAACACTCAGGACCGGGGCTTAAGTGTGGGTCTCCGGGCACGGCCGGTGCTGGTGCTTGGTCTCTCCGTGTAGGCCCAGTTCAGTGTAATGTGACTAAGAAAGAGATCTAAACACAGGAAACTGATATACATATGTTTCGTTTGATTCCTTTGGAGATAACCATAGGAAACATGGGTATGAACGGGATCCAAGGATCCTTTCGAGATAACCATAGGAGTGTTTCCTTTGGAGAGGATAATAGGAATGTTTCCTTTAGAATTACTCAGACAGAGACCCAAATATTGTACTTTCGTAAACCCTAGTATGGGACATTTCTAGGCATTTTGCTGTAATGTAAAGTGCCTACAAATGTCCCATGTATTGTATTTTTACCTAACACAAAGAGTGGAACATTTCTAGTTATTTTCAGCACTCAGGGTGTGGGCTTTAGAGTGGGTCCCCGGGCTCAGCCATATCTGGAGGTTTTTTCTCCCATGTTTTGTATTTTTCCCCATGAAAACGTATGGGACATTTCTAGGCATTTTTACTATAATGTAAAGTGACTAGAAGTGTCCCAAGTATTCTATCTTTCCCTAACACAAAGAGTGAGACATTTCTAGGCATTTTCAGCACTCAGGACGGGGGCTTAAGTGTCGGTTCTCAGGCACGGCCGGTGCTGGTGCTTGGTCTCTACTTGGAGGCCCGGGTCAGTGAAATCTGACCAAGTGTGAAATGGAGAACCAAGGGCGCGAGGCTCTTTAACCCAGGCCCATGGGTGATAACACTCAGGACGGGGGCTTAAGTGTGGGTCTCCGGGCACGGCCGGTGCTGGTGCTGGGTCTGTCCCTGGAGGCCCGGATCAGCGAAATCTGACCAAGTGTGGAATGGAGAACCAAGAGCGCGAGGCTCTTTAACCCAGGCCCATGGGTGATAACACTCAGGACGGGGGCTTAAGTGTGGGTCTCCGGGCACGGCCGGTGCTGTTGCTTGGTCTCTCCGTGTAGGCCCAGTTCAGTGAAATGTGACAAAGAAAGAGATCTAAACAAAGGAAACTGATATATATATGTTTCCTTTGATTCCTTTGGAGATAACCATAGGAAACATGGGTAAGAACGGGATCCAAGGATCCTTTCGAGATAAGCATAGGAGTGTTTCCTTTGGAGAGGATAATAGGAATGTTTCCTTTAGAATTACTCAGACAGAGACCCAAATATTTTACTTCCGTAAACCCTGGTAAGGAACATTTCTAGGCATTTTCAGCACTCAGGGTGTGGGCTTTGGAGTGGGTCCCCGGGCTCAGCCATATCTGGAGGTTTTTTCTCCCATGTTTTGTATTTTTCCCCATGAAAACGTGTGGGACATTTCCAGGCATTTTTGCTATAATGTAAATTGCCTAGAAGTCTCCCAAGTATTGTATCTTTCCCTAACACAGAGTGAGACATTTCTAGGCATTTTCAGCACTCAGGACGGGGGCTTAAGTGTCGGTTCTCAGGCACGGCCGGTGCTGGTGCTTGGTCTCTACTTGGAGGCCCGGGTCAGCGAAATCTGACCAAGTGTGGAATGGAGAACCAAGAGCGCGAGGCTCTTTAACCCAGGCCCATGGGTGATAACACTCAGGACGGGGGCTTAAGTGTGGGTCCCCGGGCACGGCCGGTGCTGGTGCTTGGTCTCTCCGTGTAGGCCCGGTTCAGTGAAATGTGACTAAGAAAGAGATCTAAACACAGAAAACTGATATACATATGTTTCCTTTGATTCCTTTGGAGATAACCATAGGAAACATGGGTAAGAACGGGATCCGAGGATCCTTTAGAGATAAGCACAGGAGTGTTTCCTTTGGAGAGGATAATAGGAATGTTTCCTTTAGAATTACTCAGACAGAGACCCAAATATTGTACTTCCGTAAACCCTAGTATGGGATATTTCTAGGCATTTTTGCTATAATGTAAAGTGCCTAGAAGTGTCCCAAGTAGTCTATCTTTCCCTAACACAAAGAGTGAGACATTTCTAGGCATTTTAAGCACTCAGGACGGGGGCTTAAGTGTGGGTCCTCAGGCACGGCCAGTGCTGGTGCTTGGTCTCTCCTTGGAGGCCCGGGTCAGCGAAATCTGACTAAGTGTGGAATGGAGAACCAAGAGCGCGAGGCTCTTTAACCCAGGCCCTTGGGTGATCACTCAGGACAGGGGGGCTTAAGTGTGGGTCCCCGGGCACGGCCGGTGCTGGTGCTGGGTCTGTCCCTGGAGGCCCGGCTCAGCGAAATCTGACCAAGTGTGGAATGGAGAACCAAGGGCGCGAGGCTCTTTAACCCAGGCCCATGGATGATTACGCTCAGGACGGGGGGGGGCTTAAGTGAGGGTCCCCGGGAGCGGCCGGTGCTGGTGCTTGGTCTGTCCCTGGAGGCCCGGCTCAGCGAAATCGGACCAAGTGTGGAATGGAGAACCAAGGGCGCGAGGATCTTTAACCCAGGCCCATGGGTGATCACTCAGGACAGGGGGGCTTAAGTGTGGGTCCCCGGGCACGTCCGGTGCTGGTGCTGGGTCTGTCCCTGGAGGCCCGGCTCAGCGAAATCTGACCAAGTGTGGAATGGAGAACCAAGGGCGCGAGGCTCTTTAACCCAGGCCCATGGGTGATTACGCTCAGGACGGGGGGGGCTTAAGTGAGGATCCCTGGGCACGGCCGGTGCTGGTGCTTGGTCTGTCCCTGGAGGCCCGGCTCAGCAAAATCTGACTAAGTGTGGAATGGAAAACCAAGAGCGCGAGGCTCTTTAACCCAGGCCCATGGGTGATAACACTCAGGACCGGGGCTTAAGTGTGGGTCTCCGGGCACGGCCGGTGCTGGTGCTTGGTCTCTCCGTGTAGGCCCAGTTCAGTGTAATGTGACTAAGAAAGAGATCTAAACACAGGAAACTGATATACATATGTTTCGTTTGATTCCTTTGGAGATAACCATAGGAAACATGGGTATGAACGGGATCCAAGGATCCTTTCGAGATAAGCATAGGAGTGTTTCCTTTGGAGAGGATAATAGGAATGTTTCCTTTAGAATTACTCAGACAGAGACCCAAATATTGTACTTTCGTAAACCCTAGTATGGGACATTTCTAGGCATTTTGCTGTAATGTAAAGTGCCTACAAATGTCCCATGTATTGTATTTTTACCTAACACAAAGAGTGGAACATTTCTAGTTATTTTCAGCACTCAGGGTGTGGGCTTTAGAGTGGGTCCCCGGGCTCAGCCATATCTGGAGGTTTTTTCTCCCATGTTTTGTATTTTTCCCCATGAAAACGTATGGGACATTTCTAGGCATTTTTACTATAATGTAAAGTGACTAGAAGTGTCCCAAGTATTCTATCTTTCCCTAACACAAAGAGTGAGACATTTCTAGGCATTTTCAGCACTCAGGACGGGGGCTTAAGTGTCGGTTCTCAGGCACGGCCGGTGCTGGTGCTTGGTCTCTACTTGGAGGCCCGGGTCAGCGAAATCTGACCAAGTGTGAAATGGAGAACCAAGGGCGCGAGGCTCTTTAACCCAGGCCCATGGGTGATAACACTCAGGACGGGGGCTTAAGTGTGGGTCTCCGGGCACGGCCGGTGCTGGTGCTGGGTCTGTCCCTGGAGGCCCGGATCAGCGAAATCTGACCAAGTGTGGAATGGAGAACCAAGAGCGCGAGGCTCTTTAACCCAGGCCCATGGGTGATAACACTCAGGACGGGGGCTTAAGTGTGGGTCTCCGGGCACGGCCGGTGCTGTTGCTTGGTCTCTCCGTGTAGGCCCAGTTCAGTGAAATGTGACAAAGAAAGAGATCTAAACAAAGGAAACTGATATATATATGTTTCCTTTGATTCCTTTGGAGATAACCATAGGAAACATGGGTAAGAACGGGATCCAAGGATCCTTTCGAGATAAGCATAGGAGTGTTTCCTTTGGAGAGGATAATAGGAATGTTTCCTTTAGAATTACTCAGACAGAGACCCAAATATTTTACTTCCGTAAACCCTGTTAAGGAACATTTCTAGGCATTTTCAGCACTCAGGGTGTGGGCTTTGGAGTGGGTCCCCGGGCTCAGCCATATCTGGAGGTTTTTTCTCCCATGTTTTGTATTTTTCCCCATGAAAACGTGTGGGACATTTCCAGGCATTTTTGCTATAATGTAAATTGCCTAGAAGTCTCCCAAGTATTGTATCTTTCCCTAACACAGAGTGAGACATTTCTAGGCATTTTCAGCACTCAGGACGGGGGCTTAAGTGTCGGTTCTCAGGCACGGCCGGTGCTGGTGCTTGGTCTCTACTTGGAGGCCCGGGTCAGCGAAATCTGACCAAGTGTGGAATGGAGAACCAAGAGCGCGAGGCTCTTTAACCCAGGCCCATGGGTGATAACACTCAGGACGGGGGCTTAAGTGTGGGTCCCCGGGCACGGCCGGTGCTGGTGCTTGGTCTCTCCGTGTAGGCCCGGTTCAGTGAAATGTGACTAAGAAAGAGATCTAAACACAGAAAACTGATATACATATGTTTCCTTTGATTCCTTTGGAGATAACCATAGGAAACATGGGTAAGAACAGGATCCGAGGATCCTTTAGAGATAAGCACAGGAGTGTTTCCTTTGGAGAGGATAATAGGAATGTTTCCTTTAGAATTACTCAGACAGAGACCCAAATATTGTACTTCCGTAAACCCTAGTATGGGATATTTCTAGGCATTTTTGCTATAATGTAAAGTGCCTAGAAGTGTCCCAAGTAGTCTATCTTTCCCTAACACAAAGAGTGAGACATTTCTAGGCATTTTAAGCACTCAGGACGGGGGCTTAAGTGTGGGTCCTCAGGCACGGCCAGTGCTGGTGCTTGGTCTCTCCTTGGAGGCCCGGGTCAGCGAAATCTGACTAAGTGTGGAATGGAGAACCAAGAGCGCGAGGCTCTTTAACCCAGGCCCTTGGGTGATCACTCAGGACAGGGGGGCTTAAGTGTGGGTCCCCGGGCACGGCCGGTGCTGGTGCTGGGTCTGTCCCTGGAGGCCCGGCTCAGCGAAATCTGACCAAGTGTGGAATGGAGAACCAAGGGCGCGAGGCTCTTTAACCCAGGCCCATGGATGATTACGCTCAGGACGGGGGGGGCTTAAGTGAGGGTCCCCGGGAGCGGCCGGTGCTGGTGCTTGGTCTGTCCCTGGAGGCCCGGCTCAGCGAAATCTGACCAAGTGTGGAATGGAGAACCAAGGGCGCGAGGATCTTTAACCCAGGCCCATGGGTGATCACTCAGGACAGGGGGGCTTAAGTGTGGGTCCCCGGGCACGTCCGGTGCTGGTGCTGGGTCTGTCCCTGGAGGCCCGGCTCAGCGAAATCTGACCAAGTGTGGAATGGAGAACCAAGGGCGCGAGGCTCTTTAACCCAGGCCCATGGGTGATTACGCTCAGGACGGGGGGGGCTTAAGTGAGGATCCCTGGGCACGGCCGGTGCTGGTGCTTGGTCTGTCCCTGGAGGCCCGGCTCAGCAAAATCTGACTAAGTGTGGAATGGAAAACCAAGAGCGCGAGGCTCTTTAACCCAGGCCCATGGGTGATAACACTCAGGACCGGGGCTTAAGTGTGGGTCTCCGGGCACGGCCGGTGCTGGTGCTTGGTCTCTCCGTGTAGGCCCAGTTCAGTGTAATGTGACTAAGAAAGAGATCTAAACACAGGAAACTGATATACATATGTTTCGTTTGATTCCTTTGGAGATAACCATAGGAAACATGGGTATGAACGGGATCCAAGGATCCTTTCGAGATAAGCATAGGAGTGTTTCCTTTGGAGAGGATAATAGGAATGTTTCCTTTAGAATTACTCAGACAGAGACCCAAATATTGTACTTTCGTAAACCCTAGTATGGGACATTTCTAGGCATTTTGCTGTAATGTAAAGTGCCTACAAATGTCCCATGTATTGTATTTTTACCTAACACAAAGAGTGGAACATTTCTAGTTATTTTCAGCACTCAGGGTGTGGGCTTTAGAGTGGGTCCCCGGGCTCAGCCATATCTGGAGGTTTTTTCTCCCATGTTTTGTATTTTTCCCCATGAAAACGTATGGGACATTTCTAGGCATTTTTACTATAATGTAAAGTGACTAGAAGTGTCCCAAGTATTCTATCTTTCCCTAACACAAAGAGTGAGACATTTCTAGGCATTTTCAGCACTCAGGACGGGGGCTTAAGTGTCGGTTCTCAGGCACGGCCGGTGCTGGTGCTTGGTCTCTACTTGGAGGCCCGGGTCAGTGAAATCTGACCAAGTGTGAAATGGAGAACCAAGGGCGCGAGGCTCTTTAACCCAGGCCCATGGGTGATAACACTCAGGACGGGGGCTTAAGTGTGGGTCTCCGGGCACGGCCGGTGCTGGTGCTGGGTCTGTCCCTGGAGGCCCGGATCAGCGAAATCTGACCAAGTGTGGAATGGAGAACCAAGAGCGCGAGGCTCTTTAACCCAGGCCCATGGGTGATAACACTCAGGACGGGGGCTTAAGTGTGGGTCTCCGGGCACGGCCGGTGCTGTTGCTTGGTCTCTCCGTGTAGGCCCAGTTCAGTGAAATGTGACAAAGAAAGAGATCTAAACAAAGGAAACTGATATATATATGTTTCCTTTGATTCCTTTGGAGATAACCATAGGAAACATGGGTAAGAAGGGGATCCAAGGATCCTTTCGAGATAAGCATAGGAGTGTTTCCTTTGGAGAGGATAATAGGAATGTTTCCTTTAGAATTACTCAGACAGAGACCCAAATATTTTACTTCCGTAAACCCTGGTAAGGAACATTTCTAGGCATTTTCAGCACTCAGGGTGTGGGCTTTGGAGTGGGTCCCCGGGCTCAGCCATATCTGGAGGTTTTTTCTCCCATGTTTTGTATTTTTCCCCATGAAAACGTGTGGGACATTTCCAGGCATTTTTGCTATAATGTAAATTGCCTAGAAGTCTCCCAAGTATTGTATCTTTCCCTAACACAGAGTGAGACATTTCTAGGCATTTTCAGCACTCAGGACGGGGGCTTAAGTGTCGGTTCTCAGGCACGGCCGGTGCTGGTGCTTGGTCTCTACTTGGAGGCCCGGGTCAGCGAAATCTGACCAAGTGTGGAATGGAGAACCAAGAGCGCGAGGCTCTTTAACCCAGGCCCATGGGTGATAACACTCAGGACGGGGGCTTAAGTGTGGGTCCCCGGGCACGGCCGGTGCTGGTGCTTGGTCTCTCCGTGTAGGCCCGGTTCAGTGAAATGTGACTAAGAAAGAGATCTAAACACAGAAAACTGATATACATATGTTTCCTTTGATTCCTTTGGAGATAACCATAGGAAACATGGGTAAGAACGGGATCCGAGTATCCTTTAGAGATAAGCACAGGAGTGTTTCCTTTGGAGAGGATAATAGGAATGTTTCCTTTAGAATTACTCAGACAGAGACCCAAATATTGTACTTCCGTAAACCCTAGTATGGGATATTTCTAGGCATTTTTGCTATAATGTAAAGTGCCTAGAAGTGTCCCAAGTAGTCTATCTTTCCCTAACACAAAGAGTGAGACATTTCTAGGCATTTTAAGCACTCAGGACGGGGGCTTAAGTGTGGGTCCTCAGGCACGGCCAGTGCTGGTGCTTGGTCTCTCCTTGGAGGCCCGGGTCAGCGAAATCTGACTAAGTGTGGAATGGAGAACCAAGAGCGCGAGGCTCTTTAACCCAGGCCCTTGGGTGATCACTCAGGACAGGGGGGCTTAAGTGTGGGTCCCCGGGCACGGCCGGTGCTGGTGCTGGGTCTGTCCCTGGAGGCCCGGCTCAGCGAAATCTGACCAAGTGTGGAATGGAGAACCAAGGGCGTGAGGCTCTTTAACCCAGGCCCATGGATGATTACGCTCAGGACGGGGGGGGCTTAAGTGAGGGTCCCCGGGAGCGGCCGGTGCTGGTGCTTGGTCTGTCCCTGGAGGCCCGGCTCAGCGAAATCGGACCAAGTGTGGAATGGAGAACCAAGGGCGCGAGGATCTTTAACCCAGGCCCATGGGTGATCACTCAGGACAGGGGGGCTTAAGTGTGGGTCCCCGGGCACGTCCGGTGCTGGTGCTGGGTCTGTCCCTGGAGGCCCGGCTCAGCGAAATCTGACCAAGTGTGGAATGGAGAACCAAGGGCGCGAGGCTCTTTAACCCAGGCCCATGGGTGATTACGCTCAGGACGGGGGGGGCTTAAGTGAGGATCCCTGGGCACGGCCGGTGCTGGTGCTTGGTCTGTCCCTGGAGGCCCGGCTCAGCAAAATCTGACTAAGTGTGGAATGGAAAACCAAGAGCGCGAGGCTCTTTAACCCAGGCCCATGGGTGATAACACTCAGGACCGGGGCTTAAGTGTGGGTCTCCGGGCACGGCCGGTGCTGGTGCTTGGTCTCTCCGTGTAGGCCCAGTTCAGTGTAATGTGACTAAGAAAGAGATCTAAACACAGGAAACTGATATACATATGTTTCGTTTGATTCCTTTGGAGATAACCATAGGAAACATGGGTATGAACGGGATCCAAGGATCCTTTCGAGATAAGCATAGGAGTGTTTCCTTTGGAGAGGATAATAGGAATGTTTCCTTTAGAATTACTCAGACAGAGACCCAAATATTGTACTTTCGTAAACCCTAGTATGGGACATTTCTAGGCATTTTGCTGTAATGTAAAGTGCCTACAAATGTCCCATGTATTGTATTTTTACCTAACACAAAGAGTGGAACATTTCTAGTTATTTTCAGCACTCAGGGTGTGGGCTTTAGAGTGGGTCCCCGGGCTCAGCCATATCTGGAGGTTTTTTCTCCCATGTTTTGTATTTTTCCCCATGAAAACGTATGGGACATTTCTAGGCATTTTTACTATAATGTAAAGTGACTAGAAGTGTCCCAAGTATTCTATCTTTCCCTAACACAAAGAGTGAGACATTTCTAGGCATTTTCAGCACTCAGGACGGGGGCTTAAGTGTCGGTTCTCAGGCACGGCCGGTGCTGGTGCTTGGTCTCTACTTGGAGGCCCGGGTCAGTGAAATCTGACCAAGTGTGAAATGGAGAACCAAGGGCGCGAGGCTCTTTAACCCAGGCCCATGGGTGATAACACTCAGGACGGGGGCTTAAGTGTGGGTCTCCGGGCACGGCCGGTGCTGGTGCTGGGTCTGTCCCTGGAGGCCCGGATCAGCGAAATCTGACCAAGTGTGGAATGGAGAACCAAGAGCGCGAGGCTCTTTAACCCAGGCCCATGGGTGATAACACTCAGGACGGGGGCTTAAGTGTGGGTCTCCGGGCACGGCCGGTGCTGTTGCTTGGTCTCTCCGTGTAGGCCCAGTTCAGTGAAATGTGACAAAGAAAGAGATCTAAACAAAGGAAACTGATATATATATGTTTCCTTTGATTCCTTTGGAGATAACCATAGGAAACATGGGTAAGAACGGGATCCAAGGATCCTTTCGAGATAAGCATAGGAGTGTTTCCTTTGGAGAGGATAATAGGAATGTTTCCTTTAGAATTACTCAGACAGAGACCCAAATATTTTACTTCCGTAAACCCTGGTAAGGAACATTTCTAGGCATTTTCAGCACTCAGGGTGTGGGCTTTGGAGTGGGTCCCCGGGCTCAGCCATATCTGGAGGTTTTTTCTCCCATGTTTTGTATTTTTCCCCATGAAAACGTGTGGGACATTTCCAGGCATTTTTGCTATAATGTAAATTGCCTAGAAGTCTCCCAAGTATTGTATCTTTCCCTAACACAGAGTGAGACATTTCTAGGCATTTTCAGCACTCAGGACGGGGGCTTAAGTGTCGGTTCTCAGGCACGGCCGGTGCTGGTGCTTGGTCTCTACTTGGAGGCCCGGGTCAGCGAAATCTGACCAAGTGTGGAATGGAGAACCAAGAGCGCGAGGCTCTTTAACCCAGGCCCATGGGTGATAACACTCAGGACGGGGGCTTAAGTGTGGGTCCCCGGGCACGGCCGGTGCTGGTGCTTGGTCTCTCCGTGTAGGCCCGGTTCAGTGAAATGTGACTAAGAAAGAGATCTAAACACAGAAAACTGATATACATATGTTTCCTTTGATTCCTTTGGAGATAACCATAGGAAACATGGGTAAGAACGGGATCCGAGGATCCTTTAGAGATAAGCACAGGAGTGTTTCCTTTGGAGAGGATAATAGGAATGTTTCCTTTAGAATTACTCAGACAGAGACCCAAATATTGTACTTCCGTAAACCCTAGTATGGGATATTTCTAGGCATTTTTGCTATAATGTAAAGTGCCTAGAAGTGTCCCAAGTAGTCTATCTTTCCCTAACACAAAGAGTGAGACATTTCTAGGCATTTTAAGCACTCAGGACGGGGGCTTAAGTGTGGGTCCTCGGGCACGGCCAGTGCTGGTGCTTGGTCTCTCCTTGGAGGCCCGGGTCAGCGAAATCTGACTAAGTGTGGAATGGAGAACCAAGAGCGCGAGGCTCTTTAACCCAGGCCCTTGGGTGATCACTCAGGACAGGGGGGCTTAAGTGTGGGTCCCCGGGCACGGCCGGTGCTGGTGCTGGGTCTGTCCCTGGAGGCCCGGCTCAGCGAAATCTGACCAAGTGTGGAATGGAGAACCAAGGGCGCGAGGCTCTTTAACCCAGGCCCATGGATGATTACGCTCAGGACGGGGGGGGCTTAAGTGAGGGTCCCCGGGAGCGGCCGGTGCTGGTGCTTGGTCTGTCCCTGGAGGCCCGGCTCAGCGAAATCGGACCAAGTGTGGAATGGAGAACCAAGGGCGCGAGGATCTTTAACCCAGGCCCATGGGTGATCACTCAGGACAGGGGGGCTTAAGTGTGGGTCCCCGGGCACGTCCGGTGCTGGTGCTGGGTCTGTCCCTGGAGGCCCGGCTCAGCGAAATCTGACCAAGTGTGGAATGGAGAACCAAGGGCGCGAGGCTCTTTAACCCAGGCCCATGGGTGATTACGCTCAGGACGGGGGGGGCTTAAGTGAGGATCCCTGGGCACGGCCGGTGCTGGTGCTTGGTCTGTCCCTGGAGGCCCGGCTCAGCAAAATCTGACTAAGTGTGGAATGGAAAACCAAGAGCGCGAGGCTCTTTAACCCAGGCCCATGGGTGATAACACTCAGGACGGGGGCTTAAGTGTGGGTCTCCGGGCACGGCCGGTGCTGTTGCTTGGTCTCTCCGTGTAGGCCCAGTTCAGTGAAATGTGACAAAGAAAGAGATCTAAACAAAGGAAACTGATATATATATGTTTCCTTTGATTCCTTTGGAGATAACCATAGGAAACATGGGTAAGAACGGGATCCAAGGATCCTTTCGAGATAAGCATAGGAGTGTTTCCTTTGGAGAGGATAATAGGAATGTTTCCTTTAGAATTACTCAGACAGAGACCCAAATATTTTACTTCCGTAAACCCTGGTAAGGAACATTTCTAGGCATTTTCAGCACTCAGGGTGTGGGCTTTGGAGTGGGTCCCCGGGCTCAGCCATATCTGGAGGTTTTTTCTCCCATGTTTTGTATTTTTCCCCATGAAAACGTGTGGGACATTTCCAGGCATTTTTGCTATAATGTAAATTGCCTAGAAGTCTCCCAAGTATTGTATCTTTCCCTAACACAGAGTGAGACATTTCTAGGCATTTTCAGCACTCAGGACGGGGGCTTAAGTGTCGGTTCTCAGGCACGGCCGGTGCTGGTGCTTGGTCTCTACTTGGAGGCCCGGGTCAGCGAAATCTGACCAAGTGTGGAATGGAGAACCAAGAGCGCGAGGCTCTTTAACCCAGGCCCATGGGTGATAACACTCAGGACGGGGGCTTAAGTGTGGGTCCCCGGGCACGGCCGGTGCTGGTGCTTGGTCTCTCCGTGTAGGCCCGGTTCAGTGAAATGTGACTAAGAAAGAGATCTAAACACAGAAAACTGATATACATATGTTTCCTTTGATTCCTTTGGAGATAACCATAGGAAACATGGGTAAGAACGGGATCCGAGGATCCTTTAGAGATAAGCACAGGAGTGTTTCCTTTGGAGAGGATAATAGGAATGTTTCCTTTAGAATTACTCAGACAGAGACCCAAATATTGTACTTCCGTAAACCCTAGTATGGGATATTTCTAGGCATTTTTGCTATAATGTAAAGTGCCTAGAAGTGTCCCAAGTAGTCTATCTTTCCCTAACACAAAGAGTGAGACATTTCTAGGCATTTTAAGCACTCAGGACGGGGGCTTAAGTGTGGGTCCTCAGGCACGGCCAGTGCTGGTGCTTGGTCTCTCCTTGGAGGCCCGGGTCAGCGAAATCTGACTAAGTGTGGAATGGAGAACCAAGAGCGCGAGGCTCTTTAACCCAGGCCCTTGGGTGATCACTCAGGACAGGGGGGCTTAAGTGTGGGTCCCCGGGCACGGCCGGTGCTGGTGCTGGGTCTGTCCCTGGAGGCCCGGCTCAGCGAAATCTGACCAAGTGTGGAATGGAGAACCAAGGGCGCGAGGCTCTTTAACCCAGGCCCATGGATGATTACGCTCAGGACGGGGGGGGCTTAAGTGAGGGTCCCCGGGAGCGGCCGGTGCTGGTGCTTGGTCTGTCCCTGGAGGCCCGGCTCAGCGAAATCGGACCAAGTGTGGAATGGAGAACCAAGGGCGCGAGGATCTTTAACCCAGGCCCATGGGTGATCACTCAGGACAGGGGGGCTTAAGTGTGGGTCCCCGGGCACGTCCGGTGCTGGTGCTGGGTCTGTCCCTGGAGGCCCGGCTCAGCGAAATCTGACCAAGTGTGGAATGGAGAACCAAGGGCGCGAGGCTCTTTAACCCAGGCCCATGGGTGATTACGCTCAGGACGGGGGGGGCTTAAGTGAGGATCCCTGGGCACGGCCGGTGCTGGTGCTTGGTCTGTCCCTGGAGGCCCGGCTCAGCAAAATCTGACTAAGTGTGGAATGGAAAACCAAGAGCGCGAGGCTCTTTAACCCAGGCCCATGGGTGATAACACTCAGGACCGGGGCTTAAGTGTGGGTCTCCGGGCACGGCCGGTGCTGGTGCTTGGTCTCTCCGTGTAGGCCCAGTTCAGTGTAATGTGACTAAGAAAGAGATCTAAACACAGGAAACTGATATACATATGTTTCGTTTGATTCCTTTGGAGATAACCATAGGAAACATGGGTATGAACGGGATCCAAGGATCCTTTCGAGATAAGCATAGGAGTGTTTCCTTTGGAGAGGATAATAGGAATGTTTCCTTTAGAATTACTCAGACAGAGACCCAAATATTGTACTTTCGTAAACCCTAGTATGGGACATTTCTAGGCATTTTGCTGTAATGTAAAGTGCCTACAAATGTCCCATGTATTGTATTTTTACCTAACACAAAGAGTGGAACATTTCTAGTTATTTTCAGCACTCAGGGTGTGGGCTTTAGAGTGGGTCCCCGGGCTCAGCCATATCTGGAGGTTTTTTCTCCCATGTTTTGTATTTTTCCCCATGAAAACGTATGGGACATTTCTAGGCATTTTTACTATAATGTAAAGTGACTAGAAGTGTCCCAAGTATTCTATCTTTCCCTAACACAAAGAGTGAGACATTTCTAGGCATTTTCAGCACTCAGGACGGGGGCTTAAGTGTCGGTTCTCAGGCACGGCCGGTGCTGGTGCTTGGTCTCTACTTGGAGGCCCGGGTCAGCGAAATCTGACCAAGTGTGAAATGGAGAACCAAGGGCGCGAGGCTCTTTAACCCAGGCCCATGGGTGATAACACTCAGGACGGGGGCTTAAGTGTGGGTCTCCGGGCACGGCCGGTGCTGGTGCTGGGTCTGTCCCTGGAGGCCCGGATCAGCGAAATCTGACCAAGTGTGGAATGGAGAACCAAGAGCGCGAGGCTCTTTAACCCAGGCCCATGGGTGATAACACTCAGGACGGGGGCTTAAGTGTGGGTCTCCGGGCACGGCCGGTGCTGTTGCTTGGTCTCTCCGTGTAGGCCCAGTTCAGTGAAATGTGACAAAGAAAGAGATCTAAACAAAGGAAACTGATATATATATGTTTCCTTTGATTCCTTTGGAGATAACCATAGGAAACATGGGTAAGAACGGGATCCAAGGATCCTTTCGAGATAAGCATAGGAGTGTTTCCTTTGGAGAGGATAATAGGAATGTTTCCTTTAGAATTACTCAGACAGAGACCCAAATATTTTACTTCCGTAAACCCTGTTAAGGAACATTTCTAGGCATTTTCAGCACTCAGGGTGTGGGCTTTGGAGTGGGTCCCCGGGCTCAGCCATATCTGGAGGTTTTTTCTCCCATGTTTTGTATTTTTCCCCATGAAAACGTGTGGGACATTTCCAGGCATTTTTGCTATAATGTAAATTGCCTAGAAGTCTCCCAAGTATTGTATCTTTCCCTAACACAGAGTGAGACATTTCTAGGCATTTTCAGCACTCAGGACGGGGGCTTAAGTGTCGGTTCTCAGGCACGGCCGGTGCTGGTGCTTGGTCTCTACTTGGAGGCCCGGGTCAGCGAAATCTGACCAAGTGTGGAATGGAGAACCAAGAGCGCGAGGCTCTTTAACCCAGGCCCATGGGTGATAACACTCAGGACGGGGGCTTAAGTGTGGGTCCCCGGGCACGGCCGGTGCTGGTGCTTGGTCTCTCCGTGTAGGCCCGGTTCAGTGAAATGTGACTAAGAAAGAGATCTAAACACAGAAAACTGATATACATATGTTTCCTTTGATTCCTTTGGAGATAACCATAGGAAACATGGGTAAGAACGGGATCCGAGGATCCTTTAGAGATAAGCACAGGAGTGTTTCCTTTGGAGAGGATAATAGGAATGTTTCCTTTAGAATTACTCAGACAGAGACCCAAATATTGTACTTCCGTAAACCCTAGTATGGGATATTTCTAGGCATTTTTGCTATAATGTAAAGTGCCTAGAAGTGTCCCAAGTAGTCTATCTTTCCCTAACACAAAGAGTGAGACATTTCTAGGCATTTTAAGCACTCAGGACGGGGGCTTAAGTGTGGGTCCTCAGGCACGGCCAGTGCTGGTGCTTGGTCTCTCCTTGGAGGCCCGGGTCAGCGAAATCTGACTAAGTGTGGAATGGAGAACCAAGAGCGCGAGGCTCTTTAACCCAGGCCCTTGGGTGATCACTCAGGACAGGGGGGCTTAAGTGTGGGTCCCCGGGCACGGCCGGTGCTGGTGCTGGGTCTGTCCCTGGAGGCCCGGCTCAGCGAAATCTGACCAAGTGTGGAATGGAGAACCAAGGGCGCGAGGCTCTTTAACCCAGGCCCATGGATGATTACGCTCAGGACGGGGGGGGCTTAAGTGAGGGTCCCCGGGAGCGGCCGGTGCTGGTGCTTGGTCTGTCCCTGGAGGCCCGGCTCAGCGAAATCGGACCAAGTGTGGAATGGAGAACCAAGGGCGCGAGGATCTTTAACCCAGGCCCATGGGTGATCACTCAGGACAGGGGGGCTTAAGTGTGGGTCCCCGGGCACGTCCGGTGCTGGTGCTGGGTCTGTCCCTGGAGGCCCGGCTCAGCGAAATCTGACCAAGTGTGGAATGGAGAACCAAGGGCGCGAGGCTCTTTAACCCAGGCCCATGGGTGATTACGCTCAGGACGGGGGGGGCTTAAGTGAGGATCCCTGGGCACGGCCGGTGCTGGTGCTTGGTCTGTCCCTGGAGGCCCGGTTCAGCAAAATCTGACTAAGTGTGGAATGGAAAACCAAGAGCGCGAGGCTCTTTAACCCAGGCCCATGGGTGATAACACTCAGGACCGGGGCTTAAGTGTGGGTCTCCGGGCACGGCCGGTGCTGGTGCTTGGTCTCTCCGTGTAGGCCCAGTTCAGTGTAATGTGACTAAGAAAGAGATCTAAACACAGGAAACTGATATACATATGTTTCGTTTGATTCCTTTGGAGATAACCATAGGAAACATGGGTATGAACGGGATCCAAGGATCCTTTCGAGATAAGCATAGGAGTGTTTCCTTTGGAGAGGATAATAGGAATGTTTCCTTTAGAATTACTCAGACAGAGACCCAAATATTGTACTTTCGTAAACCCTAGTATGGGACATTTCTAGGCATTTTGCTGTAATGTAAAGTGCCTACAAATGTCCCATGTATTGTATTTTTACCTAACACAAAGAGTGGAACATTTCTAGTTATTTTCAGCACTCAGGGTGTGGGCTTTAGAGTGGGTCCCCGGGCTCAGCCATATCTGGAGGTTTTTTCTCCAATGTTTTGTATTTTTCCCCATGAAAACGTATGGGACATTTCTAGGCATTTTTACTATAATGTAAAGTGACTAGAAGTGTCCCAAGTATTCTATCTTTCCCTAACACAAAGAGTGAGACATTTCTAGGCATTTTCAGCACTCAGGACGGGGGCTTAAGTGTCGGTTCTCAGGCACGGCCGGTGCTGGTGCTTGGTCTCTACTTGGAGGCCCGGGTCAGTGAAATCTGACCAAGTGTGAAATGGAGAACCAAGGGCGCGAGGCTCTTTAACCCAGGCCCATGGGTGATAACACTCAGGACGGGGGCTTAAGTGTGGGTCTCCGGGCACGGCCGGTGCTGGTGCTGGGTCTGTCCCTGGAGGCCCGGATCAGCGAAATCTGACCAAGTGTGGAATGGAGAACCAAGAGCGCGAGGCTCTTTAACCCAGGCCCATGGGTGATAACACTCAGGACGGGGGCTTAAGTGTGGGTCTCCGGGCACGGCCGGTGCTGTTGCTTGGTCTCTCCGTGTAGGCCCAGTTCAGTGAAATGTGACAAAGAAAGAGATCTAAACAAAGGAAACTGATATATATATGTTTCCTTTGATTCCTTTGGAGATAACCATAGGAAACATGGGTAAGAACGGGATCCAAGGATCCTTTCGAGATAAGCATAGGAGTGTTTCCTTTGGAGAGGATAATAGGAATGTTTCCTTTAGAATTACTCAGACAGAGACCCAAATATTTTACTTCCGTAAACCCTGGTAAGGAACATTTCTAGGCATTTTCAGCACTCAGGGTGTGGGCTTTGGAGTGGGTCCCCGGGCTCAGCCATATCTGGAGGTTTTTTCTCCCATGTTTTGTATTTTTCCCCATGAAAACGTGTGGGACATTTCCAGGCATTTTTGCTATAATGTAAATTGCCTAGAAGTCTCCCAAGTATTGCATCTTTCCCTAACACAGAGTGAGACATTTCTAGGCATTTTCAGCACTCAGGACGGGGGCTTAAGTGTCGGTTCTCAGGCACGGCCGGTGCTGGTGCTTGGTCTCTACTTGGAGGCCCGGGTCAGCGAAATCTGACCAAGTGTGGAATGGAGAACCAAGAGCGCGAGGCTCTTTAACCCAGGCCCATGGGTGATAACACTCAGGACGGGGGCTTAAGTGTGGGTCCCCGGGCACGGCCGGTGCTGGTGCTTGGTCTCTCCGTGTAGGCCCGGTTCAGTGAAATGTGACTAAGAAAGAGATCTAAACACAGAAAACTGATATACATATGTTTCCTTTGATTCCTTTGGAGATAACCATAGGAAACATGGGTAAGAACGGGATCCGAGGATCCTTTAGAGATAAGCACAGGAGTGTTTCCTTTGGAGAGGATAATAGGAATGTTTCCTTTAGAATTACTCAGACAGAGACCCAAATATTGTACTTCCGTAAACCCTAGTATGGGATATTTCTAGGCATTTTTGCTATAATGTAAAGTGCCTAGAAGTGTCCCAAGTAGTCTATCTTTCCCTAACACAAAGAGTGAGACATTTCTAGGCATTTTAAGCACTCAGGACGGGGGCTTAAGTGTGGGTCCTCAGGCACGGCCAGTGCTGGTGCTTGGTCTCTCCTTGGAGGCCCGGGTCAGCGAAATCTGACTAAGTGTGGAATGGAGAACCAAGAGCGCGAGGCTCTTTAACCCAGGCCCTTGGGTGATCACTCAGGACAGGGGGGCTTAAGTGTGGGTCCCCGGGCACGGCCGGTGCTGGTGCTGGGTCTGTCCCTGGAGGCCCGGCTCAGCGAAATCTGACCAAGTGTGGAATGGAGAACCAAGGGCGCGAGGCTCTTTAACCCAGGCCCATGGATGATTACGCTCAGGACGGGGGGGGCTTAAGTGAGGGTCCCCGGGAGCGGCCGGTGCTGGTGCTTGGTCTGTCCCTGGAGGCCCGGCTCAGCGAAATCGGACCAAGTGTGGAATGGAGAACCAAGGGCGCGAGGATCTTTAACCCAGGCCCATGGGTGATCACTCAGGACAGGGGGGCTTAAGTGTGGGTCCCCGGGCACGTCCGGTGCTGGTGCTGGGTCTGTCCCTGGAGGCCCGGCTCAGCGAAATCTGACCAAGTGTGGAATGGAGAACCAAGGGCGCGAGGCTCTTTAACCCAGGCCCATGGGTGATTACGCTCAGGACGGGGGGGGCTTAAGTGAGGATCCCTGGGCACGGCCGGTGCTGGTGCTTGGTCTGTCCCTGGAGGCCCGGCTCAGCAAAATCTGACTAAGTGTGGAATGGAAAACCAAGAGCGCGAGGCTCTTTAACCCAGGCCCATGGGTGATAACACTCAGGACCGGGGCTTAAGTGTGGGTCTCCGGGCACGGCCGGTGCTGGTGCTTGGTCTCTCCGTGTAGGCCCAGTTCAGTGTAATGTGACTAAGAAAGAGATCTAAACACAGGAAACTGATATACATATGTTTCGTTTGATTCCTTTGGAGATAACCATAGGAAACATGGGTATGAACGGGATCCAAGGATCCTTTCGAGATAAGCATAGGAGTGTTTCCTTTGGAGAGGATAATAGGAATGTTTCCTTTAGAATTACTCAGACAGAGACCCAAATATTGTACTTTCGTAAACCCTAGTATGGGACATTTCTAGGCATTTTGCTGTAATGTAAAGTGCCTACAAATGTCCCATGTATTGTATTTTTACCTAACACAAAGAGTGGAACATTTCTAGTTATTTTCAGCACTCAGGGTGTGGGCTTTAGAGTGGGTCCCCGGGCTCAGCCATATCTGGAGGTTTTTTCTCCCATGTTTTGTATTTTTCCCCATGAAAACGTATGGGACATTTCTAGGCATTTTTACTATAATGTAAAGTGACTAGAAGTGTCCCAAGTATTCTATCTTTCCCTAACACAAAGAGTGAGACATTTCTAGGCATTTTCAGCACTCAGGACGGGGGCTTAAGTGTCGGTTCTCAGGCACGGCCGGTGCTGGTGCTTGGTCTCTACTTGGAGGCCCGGGTCAGTGAAATCTGACCAAGTGTGAAATGGAGAACCAAGGGCGCGAGGCTCTTTAACCCAGGCCCATGGGTGATAACACTCAGGACGGGGGCTTAAGTGTGGGTCTCCGGGCACGGCCGGTGCTGGTGCTGGGTCTGTCCCTGGAGGCCCGGATCAGCGAAATCTGACCAAGTGTGGAATGGAGAACCAAGAGCGCGAGGCTCTTTAACCCAGGCCCATGGGTGATAACACTCAGGACGGGGGCTTAAGTGTGGGTCTCCGGGCACGGCCGGTGCTGTTGCTTGGTCTCTCCGTGTAGGCCCAGTTCAGTGAAATGTGACAAAGAAAGAGATCTAAACAAAGGAAACTGATATATATATGTTTCCTTTGATTCCTTTGGAGATAACCATAGGAAACATGGGTAAGAACGGGATCCAAGGATCCTTTCGAGATAAGCATAGGAGTGTTTCCTTTGGAGAGGATAATAGGAATGTTTCCTTTAGAATTACTCAGACAGAGACCCAAATATTTTACTTCCGTAAACCCTGGTAAGGAACATTTCTAGGCATTTTCAGCACTCAGGGTGTGGGCTTTGGAGTGGGTCCCCGGGCTCAGCCATATCTGGAGGTTTTTTCTCCCATGTTTTGTATTTTTCCCCATGAAAACGTGTGGGACATTTCCAGGCATTTTTGCTATAATGTAAATTGCCTAGAAGTCTCCCAAGTATTGTATCTTTCCCTAACACAGAGTGAGACATTTCTAGGCATTTTCAGCACTCAGGACGGGGGCTTAAGTGTCGGTTCTCAGGCACGGCCGGTGCTGGTGCTTGGTCTCTACTTGGAGGCCCGGGTCAGCGAAATCTGACCAAGTGTGGAATGGAGAACCAAGAGCGCGAGGCTCTTTAACCCAGGCCCATGGGTGATAACACTCAGGACGGGGGCTTAAGTGTGGGTCCCCGGGCACGGCCGGTGCTGGTGCTTGGTCTCTCCGTGTAGGCCCGGTTCAGTGTAATGTGACTAAGAAAGAGATCTAAACACAGGAAACTGATATACATATGTTTCGTTTGATTCCTTTGGAGATAACCATAGGAAACATGGGTATGAACGGGATCCAAGGATCCTTTCGAGATAAGCATAGGAGTGTTTCCTTTGGAGAGGATAATAGGAATGTTTCCTTTAGAATTACTCAGACAGAGACCCAAATATTGTACTTTCGTAAACCCTAGTATGGGACATTTCTAGGCATTTTGCTGTAATGTAAAGTGCCTACAAATGTCCCATGTATTGTATTTTTACCTAACACAAAGAGTGGAACATTTCTAGTTATTTTCAGCACTCAGGGTGTGGGCTTTAGAGTGGGTCCCCGGGCTCAGCCATATCTGGAGGTTTTTTCTCCCATGTTTTGTATTTTTCCCCATGAAAACGTATGGGACATTTCTAGGCATTTTTACTATAATGTAAAGTGACTAGAAGTGTCCCAAGTATTCTATCTTTCCCT